>NW_024584204.1:0-9709 GCF_018398535.1 Haplochromis burtoni
ACAGCCTTACCAAAGTCCATTTAAGGACAGATCTCTCTCAGCAACCACACTTACCTTTTTTTCAGTTTCAGGGCCAAACTTTTAAAATGTTGGCAGATTTTTTTAATTTAATTTTCTCAAACATTTACTCTCAAATATTTATGTTTCTTTCTAACAGGGATGCCAGGAGTTTGTGAGTCTTTGAGAGGGAAAAACAGGATTTATTCAGATTCATTTTCAGCCCTAAAACTAAGTCCAGCACACAAACTATCACATATGAAACCCGAGTAAGTAAATTAGTACGTACGGTTTATGTGCTAAGAGCCTTTCAGACCAGCGGTGCGCAGCCTAACGTCTCTCTCTCTCTGACTCTGAAGGGTGGAGTTAAGAAATGTCTGCTGTCAGTGTCTCGCTCGGCTCAACTTTGCTGTTTTTCAGCGTCTTCGTGTTCGTCTCTGCAGGTGAGATTTACTGTTAGAAACTAACATAATGCCTTTCTGAGAAAATGAGGAGTAAAGTAGACTGTCTGTGTGTGGAGGAGACACAAGGCTGGGTGGAGTTTGTGTGGATTTAACATCTGTAATCCAGATGTGACAGAGACAAAGAAGTGTAACGTGTGTCAGGAGTCAGGATGCAGCTACAAAGCTTCTTGTTCAGTGTATACAAACAGCTGTAGCTCCATAAAGGCAGCATGCAGAGACTCACAGTGTCTTATAATGAGAGGCTGCTTTCTCTCACACATTATGTTCACTTATTATCAGCACATGTTGTTGTTCTGTGGAAGCTAACATCTTGTAGTTTCTGACACTTTGCATGTTTAGCATGAGGCTAAAATTCCCCCTCAGTGGGTCTGGGAAGTGATATCAACAACATGTCTGCCCCATTTATTTACTCTGATAATGGAAATCAGGATAATCAGTCAGGTAATGAAAAAATGTTGATTGAATCTGTTCTGTTTAAGACTAAATACAAAAACAGGATTTAAACTTAGTTTATGTACAGATTTAACATAAGCTCCACAAGTGAAGTGCAGGCATCTTGTTTTCAACCAGATATTAACTCTTATAAAACATTATTGGTTCGTAGATTTATTTTATACATCAAGATCTCTAATCTGGATTTAATCTGATCTGGAGCAGGTTCACAGCATAAGTTACCAATGCACTGTTATAAGACGTGAACCACCTTCCTAGCACAGAAATCCAATCCAATCCAATTTTATTTATAAAGCACTTTAAAATACCCAGCACAGGAACAAAGTGCTGTACAGAAAGTAAGTTAAACAGCAAATTAAATAAATAAATCACATAAGACATAAAATTAAAATTAAAACAGCCCTATGTTAAAACAAAACAAGATAAAACAGCATCGAGTCACCTAAAAACAACTAAAATAAAATAAAAATAAATATAAAAACCAACATCTCACGTGGTGTCAAAGGCCAAAGTAAAGAGGTGGGTTTTCAAGAGTGACTTAAAAACAGGTAAAGAAGTGGCCTGTCTAATCTCTAAAGGAAGCTCATTCCACAGTTTGGGAGCTGCTACAGCAAAAGCACGATCTCCTCTAAGTTTACGCCCAGTCCTGGGTATCTTCAGGAGCAGCTGATCAGCTGACCTGAGAGAGCGGGTGGGTGTATAAGGCTGTAGCAGCTCAGAGAGATAAGATGGGGCGAGGCCATGGAGAGCTTTAAAAGTAAATAAAAGAATTTTAAAATGAATCCTAAAAGAAATGGGCAGCCAGTGAAGTGAAGCTAAAACAGGGGAAATGTGCTCAAACTTTCGAGTGCCAGTTAAAAGACGAGCTGCGGCATTTTGCACCCTCTGTAGGTGACTAATATATAATGCACTGACCCCAATATAAAGTGCATTACAGTAATCCAGCCGAGTGCTAACAAAGGCGTGGATCACTGTCTCAAAGTGCTGCCGTGAAAGAATTGGTTTTATTTTTGCCAGCTGCCTGAGGTGAAAGAAGCTAGATTTTACCACTGCCTTAATTTGATTATCAAACTTTAGATCACAGTCCACTTTGACCCCCAGGTTTGTGACAGTTGGCTTAACATACTGTGCCAGGGAATCTACATACACATTGGGGGTCTCAGTGGGGCTACCAAAAACCATCACCTCTGTCTTTTTATCATTGAATTTTAAGAAGTTAGCAGACATCCAAGCCTTAATATCATCGAGACACTGAAGTAATGGCTGTGTAAGGTATCTGCCTTTTTTCTTTAGAGGGACATAGATCTGACAGTCATCAGCATAAAAGTGGAAAGCAATGCCGTGCTTTCTCAGTACAGAACCAAGAGGAAGCAGATATAAAGAGAAGAGGAGGGGGCCTAGAACTGAGCCCTGTGGGACACCACACAAGAGGGGAGCGGAGGACGACGCATAGTCACCAAGGCTGACACAAAAAGTTCGCCCCGTCAAATAGGACCTAACCCTCTGATGCATAGTGGTCACTGGAGTGGACAGCTACTAAAACGTACATATCTCTTTAATGCATTGGTTTCTATGGTGGAACTGCATATTAGCCTCTAGAGTGCTCTCTGCTGCCATGCTCCATTGAGGTCAATTCAGTGTTCAGTTAGTGCAACTGCAAGTAAATTTCCTCTGAATCAAAGATGGCAGACAAACTGTCACCCCTGCCGACCACTGCTGGCATATCCTGTCAATCCTTCTATGCTAAAAGAGCCCAACAGGTAAAAAAAATATGATGATATGCAGTAACATCTAGGGAAGGATATTATCTGTTTGGAATAAGAAATTGTTATGTCTAATATGTAGAAAACTACGATTAACCATGTGTCCACTGTAGTGGACATCATGCATTACCCACTATATTTTTTTAACATAAGTCATAAATTGTCTCACTGTTTTTTGGGACTGTTTTGGTTATAAGTAAGCATATAATTGTTACATTTATAAGCTACTCATTTAAAATGTATATTTCTGTGCAGATCAGCTGTAGTTTGAGTTACTATAATAATTATTTTATCATATTTTGTAGACTTCAAATGCAGCAAAGAATAAGGCAGCGTACAGAATAGTCCAGGAAATTCCATCCAGCTCCAGTGATGATGATTTCATTGATGAGTGCAGTGATGATGAGTTCAGTGATAAGTCCAGTGATGATGAGAGTGGCTGCCAGAGCAGAACAGAGACATAGGAACTACGGACAGCCTAGGTGTGATGAACACAGAAGTGTTTGGAGATGCAGAGACTAAGATGTCAGTTTGTGTTTTCTTCCAGCATGCTACTAAGGGCTTGGTAATACTGTCCTGCATCGTTATAGAACTGTGTAGACTCAAAAATGTTTCTCTTGTTGGAGATAGTTTGCCATATTCAGGTGTAGGATTCACAGCTAGGACTGTTGATTGGTTTTGTTATTTACGTCTAAACATTGGGGCCTTATGAGTTGAAAGTTCCAAAAAAATTGCTGAGATGTTTTTCAAAGGATACAAGCAAACAAGTGTTTGTATATTTACAATAGAACACAAGGTAATTAATTTTTATAGTAAATTCACAGTATTTCATGCTAAGTGCTCAGGCGCATGTAGTCCACTGGAGTGGACAAGTTTATAACTTTATAAAAAAACATATTTTTGGGAAAAAAAGAGTTGAACATTTTTTTTCATGTCCTGAGAAGAATAAAAGCACTTAAGAAAAAAATCTTGACCAAGGCTTTCATAATTCATGCATCAGAGGGTGACCTAAACCACTCCAGTGCAGTGCCCCTAATGCCCACCCAGTGCTCCAAACGAGAGAATAAAATGGCATGATCCACGGTATCAAACGCAGCTGTCAAATCTAAAAGCACAAGAACAACACAGTCCCCAGCATCAGTCGCTAAAAATATGTCATTAAAAACTTTTAAAAGGGCTGATTCAGTGCTATGAAAGGGTTTAAAACCAGATTGGAAAACCTCTAAAACATTTTGCTTTTCCAGGAAGGCCATTATTTTGTTGTAAACTACCTTTTCAAGAATTTTGGAAAGAAAAGGTAGTTTGGAGATAGGCCTGTAATTTGCAAGAACCATAGGATCAAGAGCAGGTTTTTTAATCAGGGGTTTGACTACTGCATGTTTAAAATCTTTAGGGACAACACCTGACATCAGACTATGGTTTACCAGCTCAAGCACCAAAGGACCAACTGTAGGTAACACCTCTTTTAAAAGTCGAGGAGGGACAGCATCATTTGGAGACCCAGCAGGCTTAAGATGACCAACAGTCTCCTTTAAAAAGGACAGAGTCACAGGCTCAAACCTGTCAAAGACAGCAGAGCAGGAAGCAGAGACTGAGAGGTCGTGAGCATGAGAAGAGATTTGAGCCCTTGTGGAGGAGACCTTCTCGATAAAAAAGTGTAAAAAATTTTCACAGGCTTCTGTTGAGGGCTCAATACAGTCAGTATATGGTGCATTAAGAACAGAGTTAATAGTATTAAATAAAACACGTGGGTTGTGGCAGTTTGACAAAATAATGTCAGATAAGTGTTTTCTTTTGGCATCTTTTACAGTTCTTTGATATTGACGCCAACAGTCCTTCAGCATCTGGAATGACACTTGTAGTTTGTCCTTTTTCCACTTGCGCTCAGCTCGACGGCAATCGCGTCTGACAGCTCGGGTCAAGTCGTTCAGCCAGGGCTCAGATTTAGTTTTAGGCAGTCTGGATTTTAATGGAGCCACAATGTCCAAAGCAGTCCGACAGGTAGAATAAAACCATGAGCTCAGTTCCTCAGTCTGGCTGCATAAAAAATCCGGGATCTTACAGAACTGGTCAAAGACTGTTGAAAAGTGTTCAGCAGTGGAGGAGTTAAGAACACGACAGCGCTGAGCAGCAGCGCGAGTTTTAACTGAGGCACAGGCAAGAGGAACTTCAAACATCACAGGACTGTGGTCAGAAAACACAGCATCACAAATCTCTATGTTAGAAACAGAAAAACCATGAGATAAAACAAGATCAAGCGTGTGTCCACGTTCATGTGTGGGACCTGTCACACATTGCACCAGATTAAACGAATCAATAAGGTTTAAAAAGCCCTTTGCCATGGGCCTGTCGGGACAACACACGTGAATATTAAAATCCCCAACAATAAGAACACGATCATATTTTGGCATAAATTCAGCCAAAAAGTCGGCAAAGTCACTCACAAAGTCGTTATTGTATTTTGGAGGCCGGTAAACCACCGCACACAACACTGTGTGAGAGCAGCCCAGCTCAAACACAGACAGTTCAAAGCTGGTGAATGACGGGGTTGATAGCTGCTTACATTTAAAATGACTTTTAAAGATCGTAGCTATTCCTCCTCCTCGGCCCAACATACGTGGGGAATTAAAATAGCAGCAATCGCCAGGTAGAAGATCCGAGAAGATGCTGCACTCACCGGCGCTCAGCCACGTCTCGCACACACAAAGAAAATCCAGTCCTCGGGATGTGAAAAAATCCTTCAGGATAAACGTTTTGTTCGCTAGGGACCTAGCATTTACCAGGCCAATCCTGGCGGTAAACAGCGGATCCCCGTCGCTAGCCGTCCTAGAAGCCCGACACAGAGGCCGCAGATTCCGCAGATTCACACCACGTCGGCGGGGGCGAGGAGAGTAGAGTTTTCGGGACATCCCATCCAGGCCGATGACAGGTACCAGCCAGGCACAGACAGGTTCCAACGATCGCTGAGAGAAACAGAAGTTTGGCACCACTCCTTGTTTTCTGGACAAGGGCTTAAGAGAATACCTCAAAGAAGCTTTCAGCTTAACCAGGAAACCAGCCCTTCGACCCCGGCGACGGCACTTTTGCCGGAGTGGAGGATCTGGAACACGGCACAGGTGAGCCGGGATCTCTGATATTAGCGGGGGCAAAGTTTTATGTTCAGCTTGGTTCCACTTTGCCCAGCTTTTGACAGAAGGTCGGAGATCCAGTAGGGTTTGGCGATCATACACCAAGAAAGAGTTGGCATTTATTACAATAGTCAATAAAATCAATACAAACAAACATAACACTGGCAGTGATAGACGGCAAGCCACACACACCGGCGCCATCTTGAATCAAAGGAATCAAAGAAAACCTCGAACCCAAAGCTGCTTTATAGTACAGGCCTCTGCTGGGCTTTAAGACAATAACATTAATTAAATCCATCCATATGTTAAAAGACATAAACAAATATTTAAAGTAAATAATTTGCTTATAATTACATGTTGACCTTTAACCTCTCTGCTCTGTGTTGTTTCCTCTTTCAGTCCAGATAAACATCACAGCCGAGTCTGGACAGGACGTCACGCTTCCATGTCGAGTTACAAATAACATCACAGCTGTAGAGTGGAGCAGAGCTGGCCTGGGACAGAAAAATGTCTTTTTGTACCAGGATGGGCGTTTTGTTCCAAACAACCAGCATCCATCATATAAGAACCGAGTGGCTCTCAGAGGGATGAAGGATGGAGACGCGTCTTTGATTGTGAAGAAAGTGACCACTGCTGACTCTGGAACATACAAGTGTCGTGTTAAAATAGCAGAAACAGGCTCATGGAAATACGTCACCATCAATCTGAATGTTTCTCCAGGTGAGTGAGTAACTCTGATTTTTCTGTAAATCTGACATGGAGTTTGTGTTTCATTCATTGGCTTTAGTAAGGTACAGCTTTCTCTTCTCCCAGCAGATAATCTATATCTCACTGAAAACATGCTGGTAAGTGAAAATGTTACACTTCATTTAAACTTTCCTATTTTGGTCACCTAACAGTGGTTCTGGGACACACAAACATTGTAAGTGCTTCACAGTGGGAAAGATATAATAATGGTAATCACTGTATAGTGGCCGGGAATAACACTCACTGATTCGTCTGTGAAGGTTCTCAGTCATCCAGGTCATCGTAGTCTAAGGAGCTTGGAAAGAAACGCGTTGGGACTTGTTTAAGTTGCTTAAACAAGACCCGACGCTTTTCTTTCCAAGCTCCTTAGACCACTCACTAATTCCTAGCTTTCAGGAGGAAAGAAATACAAACCAAAGATTGAATGTAAGCACTGCCCCTTTTCCCCTAAAACATTAGAACAAGTGTTCAACACTGAGTAGTTGTGCCTGCTGGTCCACATGGTGTAGCTTGCCCATTGCAGCCCCACCATTCTCAGGGTCTACATGCAAAGGGGATCATAGGACAAGCACAACTGGAACAGGATCAGGTGCAACTGGGACAGATGGTTGAGAAAAACTGAGGTCATCACCAATTGCAGTGGAGAACAGGCTGTGCAGACCCAGATGGCGGTCGGCCGAATCTTCCTCAAAGGCTTATGGGGGGACCTCTGTTGATCTCCAGTGTTGAGCTTGGTCCAGGACCAACATGTTATTCGGCCCTGGTGTGTTTTAGTATGAATTACATTCAGTATCTCTGTTTTTTTGGCCCAGGCATGACACCTCACACCTGTTTCTCACCTGCAGATTGATCAGGACCGGGTGGAACTGGATCTATTGGAGTGATAGTTGGCCTGATAGTTGCAGGTGTGGCTGCTGCTGCTGGTTTATCGTTCTGCAGAAAACAAAAGCCACAGAGTCCGGATTCCTTCCAGCCTCCCGATGATCAGGACTAGACTGTCTGCTAAACTCTAAACGGAGTCTTCAGCCGGTGCTCTAAACTCTCAGTGCTGACACCAAACATGATGAAATACAGATAATCAATGTCATGCTGGGCATCATCATCACACTTGACAGCAGAACAGCGACTCAGATGATATAAATAGACAAAGTTTAAGTTTATACTTTTGTTTCCTTTGATAATAGTTAATCATGCTTAATTCTTATCATGTTATCAAGATTAAATCTGATCAATATGATGATGAATGAGAAAACATCCTAACATCACCAGTCATCCTGTTGAACCTCAGCTCTGTATTTCAATATTATATTAAACAACACTTCCTGACTTTTCTATTCTGTGTGTCCTGTTGAATGTTTTTGGGCTAACTGTGGCTCAGAGGTTGAGCTGGTTGAAAGGTTGGTGGTTTCACCCCTGAGTGTTCCAGTCTGCACTCTGAGAAGTCTTTGGGAAAGATACAAACATCGAGCTGCTCCACACAGAAAACACTTGGGTGTGGAAATGGGTGAATGACTCTCACTATATAAGAACCAGCAAAATTAGATCTTTCATAATCATACAGTTTTATATGTCACACAGTGGAAATTTGTGTTTTTATGTTTTATCAATCTGTGTATTGGTTCTGCCTGCATCTGACGGTGAGACGAGGGAGGCCGTGTTCAGGTGTGGAGTGGGGCGGGACTGTGCGGCGACGCGCTGTCAGGAGGAGACAGGTCTGCGATAGGAGCCTCCTCCCTGGTCTGCTGCTGACGAGTTTTACCATACTGGAAGAGAAGTTCCTCTCCTGTCTCTTTCATATAAGGACCATTCGCCCATGTGTGGCTGGACTGTGGGATTATGGGACTATGGGAGGGTAATTTTAGCATATGGAAAACATTCATTTAGCCTTGTTTTAATATTGTATAGTTATTTCTGCCGGCAGGGTTTTTAGCGGGTTGCAACACTATTTTTATTGTATACGGGGAATTTTATCTTGTATTTGTGACTCTGGCTGTGTTTTTTTTTATGGAAATAAATGGTGTTTGAAGCCAGCTTAGTTTCTGTGCCCTGAGCGCTGACCCGCTCACTCCCCTTTCTGCTTGTATGTATACAGACGTGGTGGTTAAGATTTAGGTCCACCAGTCTTAGCGGCTACATATACTTTTCTAAATCAAAACAGACGATTTAGGATACATACATTCAGAAAATACTGAATGTATTTATTGTTTTTTGTAGACAGTTACCTGCAGTGGGCTTCGATGGTAATGGAGGTCAGCCGATTCAACAATGAGACACCCCTGATGTGTTTTAGTATGAATCACATACACTATCTGTGTTTTTTGGCCCACACAGGGCTCATCTGTGTTTCCTTCGTGTGGAGTGACTTCAACGCCACGTCTGTGCCACAGAACATTTGGCCGTGCTGTAACTGAGCTGTAAAGATCAAAACCAGCCCTGCAACGCATTTTTTCAGTAAATGCGACTTGTAGTAAATTGCAAGCTGCCAATCATAGCAAATTGTTTTTGTATGATTAAAAAATGTCAAAGTAATGTAATTTATTACTGTTGTTTTGAGAAAAATAGGAGATGTGGACAAAGATTCTAGCTATGTCCCAAAACCCAGAGGACGCAGCCTTCTCAGTCTACAGTGTCCATGTCCTCTGAAGACCGAGAAGGCCGGAAGTGCAAGGCTGCAAACTGGGACTGTCTAGCCTTCAGATTTGTGTCACCAGCTGGAACAAAGGAACAAACCAGAGGAAGAGAAGACTGATCCCATCAGCAGCATGTACCTGAGTGTTGATACTCCAGGTGGGTGACTAGAGTTCAGTGTGCATTCAAAGGTGAAGCTCTTCCTTTGTTTTTGGGGTGTGTTTGTTTATGGATAACTGAGACATGAACTAAAGAGTTAGATTAATGTCTCAGTGAGCTGTGTTGAGCCTAAACTCAGAGTTTTCTCTTTGTGAAAGTGTCGATCATGTTACCGGGTTAAATCACCAATTTATTAACTTAACAAGAATTTCTGTGTATTAATTTAGTGATCTATAAAATGTAAATGTAAAAATATTTTGTTAACTAATTGTTGAAAATAAATATATACACACACACACACACACACACACACACACACACACACACACACACACACATATAAAGCTCAGGTCCTCGGAGCTTGAGGATC
>NW_024584204.1:10049-21246 GCF_018398535.1 Haplochromis burtoni
CTGCGCAGTATCTTTGCTGTTCCTAGGATTGTGAGATCTCCGATGTTCCCGGGATCTGCTGGAGTCACTGCACCTAGTGCTCCGATTATCACTGATACCTTCACCGTCTACACCTTCTCGAGCTCTTCTCTGAGCCCCTGGCATTCCTCAACCTTCTCATATTCCTTCTTCCTGATGTTGCTGTCATTCAGGATCGCTACATCGATCACTACGGCCATTTTCTGTTGCTTATCTACCATCATTATGTCCGGCTGGTTAGTCACCACCAGCTTCTCCATCTGTATATGGAAGTCCCACAGGATCTTAGCTCGGTCATTCTCCGCCACCCAAGGGGGTGTCTCTCATTTTGACCTTGGTACCTCCAGCCATACTTGGCAAAGATGTTTCTGTATACTGCACTAGCCAATTGGTTATGGCTTTACATAGCAGTGTCCCAATTTTCCCAAATTTCTAGGCCGCACCCTTCAGATTTGTGTCACCAGCTGTCTCGATGGAGTTTAATAAACTCAGCCGTCTGCTCCTTGCTTGCTAAAATATAACAGGACACTGGAGTACGTTCTCTACCATCTTACACTTCTGTTTAATCGGTTTTCTGTTTGACGTCTATTCAGCTGTGAAAACTATAACTTTAATCTCAGCTGAACCGATTTACTCAGGAACAAATAAAACATTGGAAATAGTCAAACAATAAATTTTTTTAAGTTATCTGAGTGGCTTATAGATAATTTTTAACCTGAGTAGCGAAAACTATGTGCCACGAGTTATCTGTTCTCTTCTAGGTATCGAGCTGGTGGGTAACCAACGTCTCCGAAAACATCGGAGCACTTTTGTAATTATGTGATATCTTGATAAACTGAGCAGATATTTGAACTTTCCACAGCTACATTCTCACCTGAAAATATGTTAAACGTTTATTTTGTGACCCAGAATGATTAATAAGAGTAATATTGAAACTAAGTAGCTGCCTCCATTGTTGAGACTGGAATTGGCTGGGCTGCGCTTTGAATTCTGGGATAGCTTGGGCCACGAAGGACACACCCGACCCATCCTTCAAATCCGCGGAAATGAAAGACGCATTTGTTGCTATGACAACAATGCGTACCCCCGGATGACCCTCAGCTTCCACTGGTGTTTTGACAATAGCCCTGTGGCTGATTGTGTTTCATCCTCTTCTAAGCTTTGTGAAGATAAGCTCTGGATTACAAGTGGGTGTAGACTCATTTTCTCATCCTCCATTTACAAAACTCTGAAATACTGTAAAACACAACCAAATACATGCAGCCAACTGTAAGCGCATCAGCAAATGACAGAAACAGCTGATTGTTACAGTCCTGGGAAAAACTAAAAAAGGGGACTCCTTCCTGATTTTCTGCTTTTTTGCATGTCTGTCACACTGGCAGGCCTCAGGCCATTTTAAATAGTGACTGTAAGTATAATCACTATTTTAAAACTGCATTTTCTACTTTTTCCCAGCACTTCACACCCAGCCCAACATCTTAGTATGTGAGAATCAGTGCAGGCTGTACAACAGAGATGGCCTCTGACTCTGACCCAGGAAGTCCTTTTATTAGAGCTCATAGTTTTTTCTTTCATGTTATCAGTTGAATTTGCAGCTAAAACCTTGAAATAACATCAGGGAGCTGCCTTTGGGTATGTTTCTACAGCCTCTGATCAGAGCTTTTAGAACAGGTGTTGGGCTGCAGTGGTTTGAAACGTATCTATTTAGTAGACTCAAATGTATTCATGTAAATGGGGGGCTTCACATTTTTACAGGGTTCTGTGCTGGGACCATTATAGAATAATATTTTACATTATACATGCTTTCCTTAGGTAAGATTATTAAAAGGTATCAGAGACATTTTCATTGCTGTAGACTTTAAAGACTCGGCCGACGTCTAATTTCCTGCTTCTAATGAGGAAAAAAACGAGGAATATTGGTTTATTGTGCTTAGTCATAAAATCTTAAAAACATGGTTACTAAGCAGATACGTGGTCTAAATGGCCTTACCTTATGATAAATCTCAAGTTTGTCAAAATGTTGTTTCTGTGGTTTCTGACAGGGTTTGTCCTTCAGTGTGTGTATTAAACAAATATGTACAACTGCTTTCCTCCATTTGGCCAATATCTCCAAAGTTAGAAGCATCCTGTTGCAGAATGATTCTGAAAAACAAATTCATATATTTACTTGTTACTTCTAGGCTCAAGTATTCTAATTCAGTGTTATCAGGTTGTTCTAAAAGGTCTTTAAAAAGCCTTCAGTTGGTCCAAATGGTGCGGTGAGACAGGCTTTAGAAATAGAGAAAATTATTCTCCCATGTTAGCTTACCCTCACGGGCTCACTGGCAGTCCAACATTTAATTAAAAATCTGCAATCTATGTGATTTCAGTTGAATGGTACATAGCTGATAAGACTTCATGGAGGATGCTGATTGTCTAATTTAGATTGACAATGTTGTATTTTACAGTTGCCATTCACTTGGCTCCTAGTACTGCCATGTGCTTTGATGTTCCCCACTAGACTGTTTATACATTCATAAACGAATCTAATAAAACATATATGTGACAAAATGTGACAAACAAAGAGACTTTTTTCTGTTGGCTTAAGGCTGTCAGGTGATTCATTACAAATTGGTGATGCCTGAGCCCAAACTAAAAGTACAGTATACTATGATTTATTGAACCGCAGTGTAAAATGTACTGTGTGTCTGTGTGTTTTGATTTGTCTTTGAGACAGTTTTGTTGCATCTTCAGTAGAGATTAAATTACCCCTGGAGTGCTGGAGAAGCAGCGCATGTGGTGTTTTATGTGAAAATTGACAGAAATCTGTATACCCATTCCTGTGCCTTATGTCTGAAACATGTCTGGTGGAAATGCAGTGGCTTTCTTGAGTGGGTGTAATGTGGTCCAGGCATCTGGAATGCAACACAGCCACATGCAGCGGGCTTTTATGGAAATATGTATAAGTCAGTGATTTACACTTCAGTGGCTTACAAAGATTGGACACATTTTTAGAAAGCATTTCAGCATGTACTTAAAAGAGATGCTGTAAAAAAAAAACCTAATGTTTCATAAAAATGGCATCATGCTGTTTTGTATTTTATTACATTGTCAACATGCCAGGGTGACACTTTTCCACCCAGAGACAGTGTTTACATTGCAGTCTGGCTTTGGTGGCTTTTTGGCAACAACTGTAACATTTGGCAGTCGCCTCATTGTTCTATTACACACAACAAAACTACCGACTACTAAGGATGCACCGATACTGATACCAGTATCTGGTATCGGCCTCGATACCACATTTTCTAAAGTACTCGTACTCGTTAAAAGTCCCCCGATACCGGGGACCGATACCACGGTCTGAGACCTGTCTATGTTTGAGCGGCATGTAAGGGGTTAATCACAAGTGCCGAGTGCCCGGCCCCAGGCCCCGGCTGCAGTTCAGAGGGGGGAGAAGGCGAGACATGTCAGCCGTGTGGAACTATTTCAAAGTGAATGAAGATGCAAAAACACAGGCGGACTGCAAATTGTGCTCAGCGAAATTGTCCAGAGGAGGCTCTAAAGGTAGCGCATTTAACACAAGCAATTTAATCAAGCACCTAAAATCCCAACACGACAACGAGTACAAAGAGTTTACCCACGCTTATTTACCCATGCTTATTAGCACAGAGGAGCATAGCTGATGCTATAGCAGTGGGACGGAAAATAGTTGGGCATTTTAAACATTCCGCTTTAGCCTACTCCCGCCTCGAGGACATTCAGGGACAGCTCAACCAGCCAATAAAGAGACTGCAGCAGGACGTACGCACTGGAACAGCACGTATTACATGCTCCAGTCCCTCATTGAGCAAAAGCAAGTGCTGGGCGTGTATGTGTCCGAGCAGGAACTCCCTGACTATCTCACCATTCACCAATGGGCTCTTATGGAGACGACTGTTGCCATCCTCGCCCCCTTTGAGGAACTAACTAAAAAAGTGAGCAGCTACGACGCACTAGCCTCTGATGTCATCCCAGCTGTGACTGTGCTAGTGAGACTTCTAAACAGAGAAACAGACGAGGACCACGGCGTCAAGACCATGAAAGCAACCTTACAGGTAGCTGTCAAGAAGCGCTTCAGTGATGTCAAGACCAACCCACTGTACTTCATCTCCACCCACTCGACCCAAGTTAAAGTCTGTGTGCTATAGGTATTCAGTGAGTATAGTACTAAATGTAAGATTATTTTACATCTGAAATATTATATATTTGTAACTAAAATACACAAATACAAATGTATGCAATATATATAATATGAAATACATTTCCTTTATTACTACCAGAAAGTCAAATGGCTGGCATTTGTCAAAGAGTAAGTACTCAGTATTGGCGAGTACTGAAATGCAAGTACTCGTACTCGTTTTCCAAAAAAGTTGTATCAGTGCATCCCTACCGACTACACTACAGGGAATACAGAGGGAACTAATGACAAACTCAAAATAAGAACTGAAGCTGAGAGAAAGAAAAACTAAACCCACACTAGAAGAAATCATCTGATCAAAGTTAAAGATCAGCACAGATCTGTGGGCTCCAGCTTTGAAGAAGCAGTTAAAGTGTGAGCAGTGTGGAAGCTGTGCGATTTGTATCTGAGCTGGTTCCCAGTAAAGTCTGAACTGGGACTGTGTGTGATGCAGAGAGGTGGAGATTGGAGGTCTTGGTTGGTTGTGGCTAAATGACACACACCCCACTTCACTGAAAAACAAAAACAAAGAATAAAGACTAAACCACAACCTCAGCCTAAAAACAGCCGGAGCATCATTCAGTGTCTTTAAACCGCACAAAGTACAAAGAATGCAATAAAAATATAACCAAACAAGCTTAATTTGAAGTTTGAAATACATGAAAATATGTAAATACACACAAACACAGACACACAGATACAGTGGGATGCAAAAGTTTGGGCAACCTTGTTAGTAGTCATTATTTTCCTGCATAAATCGTTGGTTGTTACATTAGAAAATGTCAGTTAAATATATCATATAGGAGACACACACAGTGATATTTGAGAAGTGAAATGAAGTTTATTGGATTTACAGAGAGTGTGCAATAATTGTTTAAACAAAATCTAAAAAAATAAACAAATCATGCAGCAATGAATTTTGTTCGCTCAAAAACAAATTTCTTCTGAAAATGCAACACTTGTACTTGGATTTTTTTTTTTTACGTGCCCTCAGATTAGTGGCACAAAAATAACACCATAATATGGAGCAACAGGCAGATGGTCACGTGATTGCCGTTAACCTCTCTGCCACCAGGTGTAACTGCTGGGCTTTACAGGCCTGCGAACAAACAGGTGGGTCCATGTTTGGGCTTTTTATTCATTTTTACTGCTTTGTTGATCCCTCATAAGTTCATAAAGTACAGAGACAAAGAAAAAAAAACACTTTGAACAATTAAAAAAAGATTATGACACATAAAAATAACAAAAGCATATAACAGTAAAAATTATCATAAAAAAGGAGGTAGACTTTAGAAACACGGAAGTTTCTAAAGTCTCCACTGAATCAGGGTCAGATGTGTGTGGAGGTTTAATGAAGTTTGCTGGATGAGAATTATGTGCAATGCTCCAGTTTGACCTCATGGGGGCAGTGCTGTTACACACTCAGACTGTAGGACATAATAACAGTGTTGGAGTGCGAAAGTAAATCATGTTTTTTTCTGAATATTTCCAGAGTGATTTCTGATGACATCATGGTAAATGTCCTGTATTTATATAGCGCTTTACTTAGTCCCTATGGACCCTAAAGTGCTTTTCAGTCATCCACCCATTCACACACACTGGTGGTGGCAAGCTACATTGTAACCACAGCCACCCACAGACGAGGCTGCTGGACACTGGCGCCACCGGGCCCTCTGGCCACCACCAGTAGGCAACGGGCGAAGTTTCTGGCCCAAGGACACAATAACCAAGACTGTTGGAGCTGGGGCTCAAACCGGCAACCTTCTGATTAAAAGACGAACTGCCAACTCTTGAGCCACGATCGCCCACCAAACTGTTTGTGTGTCTGTTGTTACAACAGCAGCAGCAGCCATCAGTGACACCAGCACACAAAAGCAACACAACAGCAGGTTTAAATACTCAGAAGAACAATTTATTTCTAATGTCTGACCAGTTTGTAGTTTGTGTTTGAGTTCAGTTTAAAAACTTTAAAATACTGATCACAAGTTTCAAACAAACAACATATAAGAACATAAGATGGAAACAAACACAGAGTGAAACAGAGTTTGTTTCCTTCCTGGTTTTTGTATGTTTGTCACACTTAAATGTTTTAGATCAAACACATTACATTTAACTATTAAACAAAGAAAACACAAAATTTAGTTTCTACACTGAGGTGTTTATTATTAAAGGAACAAATCCAAACCTACATTGTCCTGATCTGAAACATTTAAATGTGACAAACATACAAATAACAGGAAATCAGTTTGAACAGCTATAATCAAACTGTCAACCTTCACCCTTCTTCATAAACAGTCAGAAAATTCTCCACTAACATCACTTTAAATGTATCCACTGTCACTCTAATGGATCCCACAAAATAAAATAAAACACATTCAAACACTATTTTCTGTTGAGAAGAAGTTTTTTTCTAAAGGAGGCAAACAGCAAACAGGACTCTCCAGCTGCCCTGGAGCAGACTGCAATCATTGCACTAGACGAGCTTCATCATGTTTCAGACACACCTTCATGCTCAGTGCAGCCGTTACCTGTGTGCTCTAAAAGTCTCTCCTGTCTCCTTTCCTAACCTCCTTTCTCTGACCTCAGTGAAAACCTCACTGAGGTCAAGGAAAGGTCAGTAGGAGAACTGATAAGGAGTTCGGAAAGTAACAGAGCCGTGTGCTGAGAATGACCTTACACAAAAATATGCTTGATGTCCGCAGGGTTAAAACTACACTGACCAGAAGATGGACTACAAAACGTGCATCTTACTTTTCCACAGTGTGTTCTGACCCCGGTGTCTGAAAAACGTGTTCACTACAAAGGCTGAAATTATAAAGAAGATTGAGGGTCAGATTTACTAACATGTGCAGCAGCAGCATCACATGTGTATCTGTAAGAGTTTCACTGTCAGGAGAAGAAAACTTTAACGAGTCACACGGATGTGAATTGCAAAGACTGTTTCACTGTAACTGCAGGAAATCTAACAGTGAAACTATCCTGCCTCATGCCGTCGGATTGTGGCAGTTGCTGCTGTGAGCGGTTATTTCTGGGCGGGAGATGTTATCAGAACCAAAATTTTGTCTTTGTCAGTGAGCTGGAATGAGCTTCTTCTCTGCTGGATCTGAAACAAAGGCAGCTGTTACTGTGTTAGATTAATGTCTGAATGTTGAAACATCTTATTAAAAGTAAAGATGTTATCAATCCCGGTTCTTTTATTCTTCTAACTGAGCACAGAAGACGCGACTCAGTGTGGTCAAAGCTTTTCAATCATTCTTTTATTTATTCATTTCCGGAAAAGGAGATGTGCAGGGCTAAGCCTCTGCAGATCTAAAGCATTACAAGCATATCGCCTATATTATAATTCCACTCGCTCCTCCCCTACTAAACCGTCACTTGATCTATTTCAATACTACATAGCTGCCCTATAGCTGCAAAAACGTCTGCACCCTAGCTCCTCATGTTATTTTGGCACACTTACACGTCACACAATTTCGATCACAACTTCTGCGCTGCACTCTGCCTAGTTCCGCCTTCTGTCTGCCACCTGTTCTTTTGCAGCTCTGCACAAAGCATCTTATTCTGCAGTTTACTGTCTTGCTCAGCAATCTATGACATTTCACAGACTTTATGACTGAAAGATGGCCTGTTTTACTATACTGGTCTACATAAAACAATATAAACAAAAAATAAGCACTAAGAATACATACTTATTCCTTAACAATGTGCACATACAGGCACGTGTCACAGTGACGGCTGATGATCTGACAGTGAGTCATGCTCTGTGCTCTTCTGCACATCACAGAGGTCACTTTATAATCATGCAGCTCTCACAGAGGCTCAGTCCTCAGAGTTCTCTGCACAGTGACCAGGGATTTCCTCATATTTCATGTTGTCTGCCTGTTTGAATTCAATCATCGTCTATAACTGAGCATCTGACAGCCTCAAACAACCTCTAGTCTGATTACAGTCATGTGATTTACAGGAAGCTGCTGAAAACCTGATGTGTTCTTGCAGTCAGCGACTTGGCTTTATTTTAAAATTGCAATTCTCACTTATCCAGTCAAGATTTTGTCAAAGATGGAGGCAGTGTGATGGTGGGGAATGAAATTTTCCTCATGGGAAAAATAAGGCTCATCATCACTGGAAACAATCTGAATGCAGAGAGACATTGACATAAGAAATTGCAACCAGTGGCAGTCTCACATCTCCTCAGTCTGAGATTAAATTCTATCCTCTGAGATAACAACGACAACGGGCAGCAGCAAATAGTCTGCAGGGAGAGAGAGCATGCAGCGCTGCAGCACTTTCTGTAAGTCACATGACTGTAGAGAATTGTAAAACTTAGATTTTGGATTTTTTTTCTTTTTCATTAGGTTGTTTATTATGTCCTGAAAGTGACATACCGTATTTTCACAACCATAAGGCGCACTTAAAAGTCTTAGATTTTCTTCAAAAAGTACGGCGCGCCCTATAGCGCAGTGCGTTGCAATGAGGACGTAGTAGAGAACACCATGAGAACGCTAAAGGGTGAAGTGTGTGCGTTGACTTTATTGCACATACCTGTATAAAAGAACAGGTATGTGCGTTATGCAGGACATCGTTGTTTTAACAACCCTGAAAATGGCAAAGAGACACGCTTACGAAGCACAGTTTAAACTGAAGGCCATCAGCTATGGAAACATGGAAATCGAGCAGCGGCGAGAGAATTTAAGATTAACGAATCGATGGTTCACAAATGGAAGAAGCTAGAAAACAAGCTCGAGCAAAGAACGAGCGGGAGAAGCGTTTCGATGGTCACCATTCGGCTAAAAGCAGTTTCACTTTCACTTTTTATGAAACGGTGCCATTTTTCCATCCGGACCAGGACTACGGTAGCGCAGCAACTTCCAGCGGATTATAAGGAAAAGCTGGCCATCTTCCGCTCCTACTGCAGCAAACACATCGGCGACAAACACATCCAGCGATGGATGACCGATGGAGACCACAGTTTCACCAAGAGTGGAAGGCAGCGCCGGGCGAGTTACGCCACAATTTGCCAATGGATTGTAGATGCTTGGGCTAACATGTCTGCTGGCACTGTTGTTCGAGCTTTCGCAAAAGCCGGCATCATTTCCGAGGAGCCGCACGGCACGGAAAGTGACTCTGACGGTGAAGAAAGTGAACCTGGCATGTTTGATGGAGATTTAGCGCAGCTGTTCAATTCAGACACAGAGGATGAGGACTTCGATGGGTTTGATTGATGATAAAAATGTGAGTACCAAACTTTGTTTTGCTCCTGCTTTATTTTTAAATACGCATATGGTACTTGTATGCACCCTATGATCCAGTGCGCCTTATGTGTGTGTTAAATACAGTAATGGCACACATAACTGAGACTGCGCCTTTTAGCACAGTGCGTCTTATGGTCGTGAAAATACGGTAAATAGTCCATAAATATAATATTTTGGTGTAATTTAACATTGCCTGACAGAGTGAGAGTAATGGACAGGACGGAAGTGACAGACAAGGTAAGCGATTCATGTTGTAACTGACGTCAGACGCCGGCGATTTTGGCGGAAAATTAAAGCGAATGGTAGTTTAGAATTGAACAAATTCCTCCTCCCTCACAGAGAGAATTATGACCTTGTTTTCTGCTTAGCCATCACCTAAGGATTTACATCCCTGATAAGCAGAAGGAGCCTCACTATCTGTTTAACGTCTCCCATTACAATGGCCTCACTGTGTTAACTTTCCACATGCATGTAAACTAGTGACAGGAGTGCTCTTACTATAGTAAAGTGAGAAAGTGATATTGCTATACCTAATGTGATATGATTAAATATGTGATTAATACATGAGAAAAGAAATCTGCCACCACAGGTCCAAATGTTGATGATCCCTCATTCTTTCACGGTTTTTTCAGTGCACTCTCTGAACACTTATGTAGCCTGGTCTCAAATATCTATTTTAGACACTACAGGTTAAAAGGATATAAATATTGTCATGTAAAAACGTTATTGTAAATATTTCATATGTGTTTAAAAACCAAAACAAGAGTTCAAATGCATTAAAAACGTGTTTAAAATCACAATAAATAGAAGTCAATTATAATTTAAGTGTTCATGGAGTTAAAGTTACAAGAAACCCAAAGGTTTGTTATCTAATGTAAAACAAGGAAAACTTTGTATTTGCTTCAAGTTGTTTTACAAGCTCATTTTGGGTTGTCAATCTTGTATTTGTTTTTATCCCATTGGTTGATGTAAACCTATTGTCCAATCAGACGTAAGGAAGGCGGGATCTAAGTGAGGCGAAGAAAAGGAAAAACTAAGCTAGTGAGAGTCGGCAGTAGTGATGGTAAATTTGATTCTTTTTACTGAATCGAGTGTTAATGAGTCACTCACCAAAGTGAATCGGATGTTTTGAGTCATTTGATTCACTGAGTCAGTTGATCAGAGAGTGCAAAAATTTTACATTGTCACTCATACTTAATTTGTTTCCCTTTTCATGTAAATCCCACTGCTAAGATGAATGATTAAAAAAAAACCCAAAACAACTTTTTTATAGAGAAAAAAAATAGAAAAAACATTTCTAAAATTAAGCAATTTCCTATCCAAATTGCTTAATAAACATTTATTTTGTTTATTTGTATAAACAAAATAAATGCCCAGAAATGCTTTTGTTACGAAACTGGCTGTTTTTTTGTTTTTTTTTCCCCCCACAATTTTAATTATAAGCTAGATATATTTCTACTAATGGAATTAGTTTGCTAACAGCAACAGGGATGAGTCAGTGAGTCAGTTGGGCTTGTGAATCATGATTCACGAGTCAGTAAAGTGATTCTCGAGTTTTGAACGATTCGTTCACGAATCGAACATCACTAGTCGGCAGCAGCACGTTACCGGAGGAGGTTGTGAGCCTCTGAGCCCAAGTCTAAAATCCTGCGTTAGATGAGGACATCTAAATATTTTAGACGGGGAGGGTGTAGCCTGGTCTCAAATATCTATTTTAGACACTACAGGTTAA
>NW_024584205.1:0-21237 GCF_018398535.1 Haplochromis burtoni
TTTTTGTTTTCTTTAGGTCACGAGCAGTTGTCCAAGCATTTCACTACATATCGTACTGTGTATGACTGTGTACGTGACAAATAAAATTTGAATTTGAATTTGAATTTTGAATTTGAAGAGGACACGTTACGGGAGTTGGGAGTGCACTGAGGATTTATTGTTATGTTTTTCCATTTCACTGTAAATAAACGCACTACTTATACACAGAGCTCCGGGCCTGGGTCCTCCTTCCTCACCTCCCCATGGTTGGCCATCGTCAACTGTGACAAACTTAATCAAAGCTTCACTGCCTGAAGGTCTGTGCTGTGTATAATTGCAATTCCAGTAATTTTTTCGATATAGTATGCAAAAAGGGCATCTTGTTCTTACATTATAATCATTGTTAGGTAGCAATTATGTGTAATACAAATTATTTATACAAAATCATACTTTCTATCAAGCACGTTGAAGTAAGAGGACTCTCTATAGGTTAAACACACTGTACAGTAATTATAATGCCCTTTACCCAAGTTAATTGACATTTTTTACTGTGTTTACTCTAAGTTATACAACTAGTGATGTATAATTTGCTATGTGTTTGCCAACATAGCTTTGTTTTCAGTGTGCTTAATATGTTTAGGACACTAAAAAGTAATTACTGTTCACAGGAATAAAAATAAGGTTAGACTTACAAAAGGAGGAGGGAGGCGATATCCTTGACTGACAATAATTAATGTCTCTTTTAATCTAAGTCAAATATATCCGGACTAAGTAGTGATTTCCTCTTTGCAACTACATAAAACAAAATTACCCATTCAATGAATTACAAGCATTTCGAGTGTCTGTTGTGTCCTGCATTAATCTGCCTTCCAATATTATGAGTGGCTGATGCAATTTACACCAGGTAAAGAAATTTTAATCAAATGTTTAACTTACTATGGAAGCGGTAGAAGTGAAAGCTAATTTGTATGTTCCTGTGTGTTTATGTTTCTATATGTCAGAGTTAGCATCAAAAACCGCTTAATGAATCTTCACAGAGGTTTACCCTGTTTTCTAATGTTTACCTACAGAAGACTGAATTAGCTGTCACTGACATTTGGTTTCAGACGAAAAGGGACAGTATTGACCAGGACATTCTTTTTGCACAAAGCGTGCAGTCTGGATTCTGCTGCTGTACACATTTTCCATTTCATCTCCTCTCTGAGAGCAGACCATGTCATCACTTATTTAGCTTGTTTCTGGTTCAGCATCTGTCCATCTCCCCCTGCTTCTTTATTTCTCTCCCCGGGTGTGCTTGCAAATTTGAGTGTGTGCGTTGGAGTGGCTGTTATTCACTAAAAGTTGTCTTTCATTTAGTGTTCTTTTTATTTATTTTATGGCTTTCTTTGTTGTTCAGATACTTGTGTCTCCCTGGTGAGACATCTCCTTTTTGACGGCAAACTTAAAATGAAATTTTACATCCTAACTTGGAAATCGGATTGAACTTCTGTCACAACAAATACATTTTTGAGCTTTCACCTAGACCATGATCAAGTCCCATTATTACGCTTTGGTAGCTTTTAAACTAGGAACAGTGACAACTTGCAGAAAACAAAGTAGGACATTTATTACAGACATGTTTTTTATAAGACCTCTAATTAACACAAGCAAAGCTATAATTTCATTGAATCCTTAACTTGTCACAGTCAAATGTTTAGAGCCTACAACAGCGAGGGGAAAAAAAGTGAATCTAGGTCAGTGACATGGACTCATGAACTATGTAAGAAGGAGAGTTGTTGCTAGTTTTGGAAGCTGTATAACGTTAGTCTGCTTAGTGTGAATTGAAAGGAATCAAGACATGTTCTCATAGTACCTCACTGATGGTACTCTAATAGATAAGTATTACAGTATACAAAATTAAAATAAATATTTAAGTACTAGTGGGATGTTGAATGTTTTCCACCTATAGGTTTTATAGACTTATAAAACCTATAACCCTATAAAAACTACTGATAAGTTTTCACCTTTTGCATAAAAGTATGTATTAACTGAATGTGTTTAATTTCATTCTAAAAAGCAAGCTAACTAGTTTCAATTATTATCATTCTTTCTAAAAAAGAACAAAAACAGCTAATCTGACAAATACAGGCTTTTTATACAGTGTACCCTGAACTTTACTAAATATCAGAGGCTTAATGGACAATGAGAATGCGAATTACCCTGTCTTGAATCTGCAATAGAAAGGAGTACGACGTCTGTTACATCAGATATGCTGATCTGCAAATAGCATAGGTAATAGTCTGTTGAATTCACTGCTAGCGAATGAGCTTAATGTGTGCTGCCTCCTGCATTTTATGTCTGCAGCTATCGTGCCTAAACCCCAAGGACTCCCCCCTGTAGTGCAAACATGTCAGAATTGGACTATTTTCCTACTGTATGACACACATGAGAACAGACAACCATGTAAAATGTTCATGTGTTAAAATGCTACAGATTTGTTTCCATAGCCTTTCATCTACATTTTATTCATCTAAATAGTCAATTATTTATTTGAAATTAGTTTAAAAAGTTAAATAAACATAATTTAAGATGAGAAATGAAACATACAGGTCAGAGGGTGCCCTGGCAGAGGGTGCCTTAACACAAACATGAAACTTGCACCAGTAAGCAAAGGAACCTGAAATTAACTAACTGAGACCTAAATAATATTACTGGTTTGGGGGCCATCATAAGATCAAATTTACCTGAGCTACCATTGTAGTGAGTGTTAGAAACACATGTAAGTCCCACACACATAAGGTTTCCTGCTACTGTTTTAAATATAAAGACTAGTTTATAATAAGCAGGTTTTGTGTTCTTAGTGTTAATTACTGTTTAATATTTACAATTATAGATGATTAGGTGATTTTTTTTCATGATATAGCAGTGAGATGTGTTCAACGGTCACGATGGTTATACAGGGTTTTATAAAAATCCCAGATATAGAAATTCTAGAATTCACAAAATAAATAGAAACAAATAAAAAAAATTTAGGTTTTAAAAATTATACTTCTGCTTTCATGAAGTAGTGACTAGTGAAGCAGTTTGCCAACAGATTTAAAGAAGAGCATATGACAATTAGCACCTTCAAGTCTGAGGTGATGGTTCACATCTGGAAAAGGGTGGAGTTGCCACTGCTGGAGCGACTTAAGTATGTCAGGCTCCTGTTCACAAGTGAGGGTAGAGTGGAGGGGGAAACTGACACACAGACTAGTGCAGTTTCTGTAGTGATATGGGTGCTGTAATGTTTTGTTGTTCTATAGTGAGAGGTGAGCATGAAGACAAAATTAAAGCCGAATGTACTGTAAACAAAGCTAAAGGAATCATCTACAGTCCTAGCCTCACTTATGGCCTCAAACTTTGGGTTGCATAAGATTGTGGAACTGTGGCATAATGAGCTTTATCCTAAGGGTGTCATTAGAAATAGGGTGAGAAGCTCAGTCATGCAGGAGCGAGTTGCCAGTTGAGGTTCAGATGGACCATCTGGATGCCTCCTAGGTGAGGTATTTTGGGCATGTCCTAATGGGAAGAGACCCTGGGTCAGAACGAGGATATGCTGGAGAGACGGTATCTCTCCATTAGCTTGGGAGAACCTTTGAATCTACGGTAGAAGAGATGAGGGGATGGCCAAGGAGATTTTGGCATCTCTAATTAGACTGGTGGCTTTATGACCCTGGCATAAACAGAAAATATGGTGGGGAAATATTTTTTAAACTGTAAGCTTCTATATCTATCTCTATAGCTGCATAAATAGTTATTTAATAATCTATCTAGATAAATAGATTAAACACTATGTATTTCTTAAAAAGGTCAAGACAATTAGTATTTTCACATTTTAATTTGCAATAACTACATATTATCCATGTATTAAGTACATTGTTAGAATTGTTAGACTGGTTAGAATGTCAAGAGTATCAGCAGAACCTAAGTACATTAATCATGAGTGTACCCGGTGCTATATAAAGTAGGGTATTCTTACATTAAGCACCAGTTAGCATATTTAGGCTCTTCAATCACTGAAATTAATTATCAAAGCAATTCACTTGATGTTGCTGATGTTTAAGGTGAAGGTAGCCAGATAGTCCCATTCTACTTCTTTCTGGTTGAATGCCAAGTTTGTGATGCCATTAAAGTTTCAGCATCCAACCATAGAAGTGTGATGAGAATCCTTAATTGCAGGTAATTTTACCGGAGAAACAGAAAGCAATGGTTTACACCTGTTAATGGCCAACATGAATTTAAGATTTGAACATCCTATATTTCTCTGTTTGACAAAAAAGTGATATAAGTAATAATAAACTTTGACTCAGGTGAGGAGCTTTTTGGTTTGTTTATTCTGTTTTGTTATTATGTTGCAGAACACCTACAGTGCATAGATTTACTTATATTTTCACTGTTTCACGGGGGTAAAATTTTCATCTGACCTGTGTTCTCTGTTTGCACTGTTTTATAATGGCAGAGTCATAGAAGCAGTTTGTCAGATAGAAACATTTACTCATTCTTAAGTGATTATTCCAATAAAATGAATTTCCACTATCTGTAATGTTGCACAGCCAGTGAGGCATACACACAAAGTATGCACACAAAAAGGCAGCCACAGTCACAAAGAAAATAAGCCTTGGGACATGGCTCCAGGAGGAAGGGACTTCTCTCCTCTCATCGGGTTCAAGCTTTTCTTCAACCTGTCTCCTGTCACAACACTTATTTACCAGGGGAGAAATTGCACCTGAAAGATCTTCCAAACCGAAACCATAGAACAGCTTGCGGGTGGCCAGGGATAATAAAAAAGGAAGAAAAAATGAAACAGATACAGACAGAGAGGCAGTGGGTAGGAGAAAGCGAGCTGAAATGGCACAGTAAGACAAAAAACAGCTTGGAAGGCATTGCACCAGAGATGCTTTAGGACCCCTGGGGATGGGCAAATTCAGCACAATCCTAATTTTCATTTCTCGGTGTGCAACCCCAAATGATTGGGGGTCTAATGATGGTTACTTTAATTGGCCTTTCATTTCTCCACTTTCACACGATCACATAAAATGCAGCTGTGCATACATAATTGTCATACAAACATTACTCTGGCTCTAACACCCTTGAGGTCAAAATGTCACGCATAGTTTTTTGTTAAGAAACATTTATTCTTAGAGGAATTTGGTTGCGCTAAAGAGCAATATCTGATTTTTATCTTCAAGATTATTTTTATAAAATTTATAACTAGCTAAAGCTAGTGATTCACTGTGTAAGCCATTCAAATGAAGACACGGTTGTGTAACCTTTTTCAGCTTTCTAAAAGCAAGAAATAGTTTTAGAGAAGCTCTGGCAAAGTGTTGTGTAGTTACTTTTCCCTATGAACACTTTCACGCGATCAGAGCAATCATTTTGGTGATTTTCTTTCCATTTACCTGGGTAAAAAACACTATCTACAATTGCCATCTGACTGATCTAAAGCACATGAGGCCCAAGGCATTTTTGTTGATGATTTCAGTCTTTTTCTGGTTAACACTGTGAATTTAAAATCCAGATTTTCTTTGTGACGTAAATTGATATGCATTCAAAAGTATTACTGTTTTTTTAATCTTGTGCTGAATATATTGCTTTTGTTATCCTATCTGGTGGACTCCCTTTAGCCTTCCCATCAAACATAGCATGTTGATATTCTTGCGAGCCTAAAGCTACTCAATTGCCCATTGATTTTGTCTCCGGCAAAATCAACTGTCTTGCTCAAGTCACCTATTCTGAAATCTGGAAAGAGATGAACAACTATATTTGTTAAACAGTTAAAAAAAACAAAACACTCAAACATTGCAAGTAACGCCAAACAGACATCTATTCATCCATGGGCTTTCTGTTGGTGATGTTTTTTGAGCCCCCCTTCCTGTCTAATTAAATTGTGGTGCACTCAGGTAGGTTATGCATATTCAGAATTCTCTCCAGGACTAAGTCAGTGCAGCTGCAAGCCAGCAGGAGGACTGGTTGTTGGAGAGCTGCCGGCTAAGCAGAGTTAATCCCACACCTGCAATCATAAGGGCACAATGTCATATGAAAGTATGTACTAAACCTAATGGATACTAGAGTTACCATGCGCACTCACACACTGTCTCTTGGGAGGTTGTTATACCAAAAGCTTAAAAGAGAGTTGTGCACATATGCAGGGACTGGCTGTTTGAGATATGAGGTTGATTTTTAAGCAGGTCTCTTTTCCCTGTATTTTTTTCCCCAGAAGAGGATCCGGCATTGTTTTCAGGAGCAGCTGTTTTTTTAGGTTCAGTGCTTTTCAATGATGTAGCCCAAAACACATCACCCATGAAACTGGGAGCTAGAGCTGGCATTGCTAAAGGGTGCTGTGTAGGCGCTGGGCTCTGGCGCCGACAGTCATCTCTGTGATGTTTTGGAGGCCTCCCAGTACTTTATAATGCACAAGGGACAAAACCCGGCAGACTGATGGGAAAGGAAGGCTATCATCAGAGGATGCATTTAATTTCCATAAAGATGACTTTGTTTCCTAATTAATCTCCTGGCTCCGTCTCCTCGCTTTGCTCCTGTCACTTCCTCAGAATGAAACATGGCCGGCAATTTGTTAAATCAATTATTCCGGGGAAGAAGCAAGGCTTTCGGCGAGCCCATCCACACAAGCATACATATCTCACACACAGACGCACACATGAGGTGGCGGAGGACACTGATTATAGAGATTGCAGAGTGGCCTTGAAGTAAAAAGGTGGACAATGAAGCTGGAATTTGGGATCTGGGAAGTAAGAGAGAAAAAGTGCTTGTCCTTGTTGACATGGCAGACAGCTTTGTAAACACTTGGCTGACGAGGAGTCTCCTTGGCCTCATGCCCTGAACTCCTGCAGAAAAACAGGACTAGTGAACCCTGAGGGACACGCTACACATGGAGAAAGAGAGGCATGAGAAGAGGACAAAGTGGCAGAGAGGGACACGAGCAGGCAATGGGAGGAGGCAACAGGGAAAAGATAGATGCCACGAGGGAGATAAAATGGGAGACAAGAAAAAACAGAGGGAACTGCTTTCTGTTTTTATATCTAAAAAAAAAAAAAAAGCCCACAGACTGGTATTTCATTTTGTGCTCTCAGTTCATTAAAATATTGATTTAGATTAAACCACTTTAGCCCTCAAAGATGCTCAAGGTGCAAAGGAGCAGAAGATGAAACTCACGCTTCAAACAAAAACAACAAAGCACAATTTTGATCAAGTTTGACTTATCAATGATCTACAGGTGCACAGAACAGAGCCATGATTCATTGCAGGGTGAGACGAGAGACAGCGGATTGGTTCCAAATGAAAAAGCTGACTTTCAAATAGGAAGACAAACAGACAGCGGGGACTGATGGTGGCGTCGGCTCTTTCTGCCTGCATTAGGGAGAAGAGGAATAGCATGGCAGGATGTGTTTAAATCAGAGCGCTCTATCTTGTAGTGAGACACATTTCATTAAGCCCAGCAGCTGGGGCCATGGCTTCATGCGTCCACACATCTATCATACAAATCCATCAGACCCATCTCTTTCCTTCACTGACAGCATGTGTGTGATAGAAGCCCATCCTCCTGATCAGGACACTCACTGACTGCCCTCACTTATTCATTTCTACTTCCATCTTCCCATTTCTATGTTAAGATTTCTTATTTGCACCCCTCCTTCCTTTCTCTGTCTTTCTGTGGCGCTCTCCATTTCCTCTCCCAACTACCATGTCCTTCACTTCTCTCTTACCTCAGATTTTTTAAGGAGGGCAGATGCTTCCAAGCTGTAAATAGATTCTAAGCCAGAGGATTCCTTTTTGCTTTTTTACTCTTTTCATAGGTCACCAACTATCTCTCTAGGGTGTGCAGTCTTGTCCACGTGTATAACAGTACGTGAAAGGATAACGTTTTCTATGCATTTTGGACTCTGGTCACTGAAAATAAAGCTTTTAAAAGACTCCTTCCAGTGTGAAGATTGTCAGAAACTCAGCTTATGCATTTGCATGTGGTCAAGGAAAACAAAGATTTGCCTTCATCTCCTGTTTTTGACATCAGATGTCATGTAATTATTTCTAGGGTCCTACTTGGCCAATATTTCTATACAGTTAGGATTATACTGCCATTTGTTTCTTTGGAAACCACTTACCACAGCTTGGTTTCTTGGCAGTTTTTGAAATAGTCACAGAAAATTAATCATTTTTTTTCATGTTCATGGACAAGTTTTTTTGCATCAGTGAACACAAATTTGTAAGTAATGCAGTTCAATAAAGCAATATATTTGTGTCAGGAGCAACCAAGTTCCATGGCAACCAGGAAAATAAAGTCTTTAAAGATGTGACAACCTTTGCAATATAACCGATGCCATGACATTTTTCTAACCCTACCAAGTAGTTTTTAATGCATTCACCAAACCAAGCAACATATTCATAATTAGTTCTGGATTTAAAAAGCATATAAATGATGTGTGAATGTATATGTTTCAAGTTTAAACGTCTTGCACTAATGTTAAGACAATTTACTCCTTCACCACTCTTCCAACATCCAAATGTGGACTGTTTTGCATTTTAAACAGCACATATGAGAGCAGTGTATTGGGGAAAGAAAAAATGTTGAGAAATTTGTGTCCAGCAACGCGAGTCAGTAGATTAAAGGTCATGACTATAGCACAAAATTGTCATGAAGTTAGCCTTGACATCGTCTTTGCATTTTGATGTAGACTGATATAGATATTTTTGTGCATGTAGCACATGCTGATGAAGAAGCCAAGCCATCAGCCCTTCCCTTAAAACAAACTGTGTGTATCTTTGCTCCGTCTCTAAAATAAAGATAAAATAACAGGTAACACATGAGGCAAGACATGCATGCCACTGCCTTCTCTGCAAAAACACGGCCCTTTGCCAGCTGTGGTTCAGTTCACAGATGTTTTTGTCAAAGAGAGACAGAGAAAAAATTGCACCAGTCTAAAAGGCTTACCAAGTCTGCTTTAGAGGGCTTTAGGGGTAGGGTGAGTCATAAGACTTCCCTCATACTGTTTAACTTTTAGCAAGCTTTCGGCACCATTCTGGTGTCACACCCCTATAATACACCTTCACCTCCACCCTCACCCACAAACAACTATAGTTTGGTTTAAAAATAATATATTTGCACTGTAGACCAAAGTGTTATAGCTCATAGCATATTTTGCTATGAGCCTGGTCTTAACCTTTAAGCCTGAATTTCTAAGCAGTTATGCAGAAAAAAAAAAAAAGTTTTTACCAAAACAAAACCTCAGATAGAACTGAACTTATGTGGGTGGGTGTATGTCTGGACCAGTTTGAGAGAGTGCAGTTGAAGAGACTTGAAAACAACAAACAAAAACAAAAAAACATTTTTTTTCTCACAACCCAGGTATAATTTGGTAACAGTGGTGTAATAAAATAGAAACAAGAAGATAATAAAAGCAAGTTATTGGCTCTTAATTACCAAAGTAATGCTATAGTAATATCCAAATTATAAATTAATATTAACAAGATAATAATTAATAGCAGAGAAATATTAGTAATATTAAAAAGTTATATCAATTAATAATATCACGTAATCTGTTGTTACCTTCAAACAAAGAAGAATGCTGGATACATAATGTAGGATTATTCCAGGATTATATAAGGGAATAGTATCCTGATATGTTAAAGGATCAACCAATATCGCCATGAGGCTACTACTACAAGACAGTAACTAAAAATTAGGTAATCATGTTTTTACTAGTAAACAATATGATTACTAATTGGTCCTACTAACAAATAGGTCACATGGGCCCAAATTTTTCGTAGACTTTACTCGTTTTTTTAGACAGATTGCGTAAAATAGCAAAACACATCTGTGTAGCCTAACATGCGCATTGTGTGGTTGAGTAAATCTTGTGGGCTAGAAAAAAGGCAATATTGTTGAAGTATGGAAATGCATATGGAACATTAAGCATGCATAAATGGTGGCTACCCCTCCCTAAGCCTGGTTTTGTCATAGGTGTCTTCCTGTTAAACATCATCTTCTGTGATCTATGATTTAAAGTTAGACCTTCATTCAACCTGTACAGATATATATCTGTTGTTTACTTCCCAGTGGTTCAATAAAAATAATGATCATAACATTGAAATTTAGCAAATACAGGCAGACTTTTCTGGTGCTGATGTTAGTTGTAAGAAATATTGCAATGCAACTTACTAGAAATGCGTAGTTTGCAGTTTGCAGCCCTGATGCCTGGTTACTAAATGGAAGAATACTTTACTTTGATGTTAACACATCAAGCAATCTTATCTAATTATTATAAGGTTACAAAAACAAGTCAGTGCATAAAAATTGTAACACACTAATATTAATATTTTATTGCTTGTCGGTTAGCAGAATGTTATTAGTGTATTACTATATTATTACTAACTACATTTGCATCAAAGGCATTTGTTTAATTCCACATTATTACACCCAGTTTTCTGACGGATTATTACCCAGTTACCCACGTTTCAACATGACACTATTCAGCTATGTCTTGTTAATTAAGTGGTAAAAACTTATCATTATCCTTGTTTTTTTTTTATCATATAATGCCACTACCATTTTTAACCAAGTAATAATGTAATAGAACTTGCTACGAAACAACAACAAAAAAAGCAATAAACAATAAATCCAAGTTGGTGAGGTCAGTAACCGCAAATCAAACATATAGAGTGGACAGTGAAGGAAATCATAAATTATGGGCAAAAGAAAATAAAAGGTTAATGGGAAAATTTATGGTATTTAAAAAAACAAATGGGAACATTGCCAGTACCTTTAAATTGATACTTAAGTAGAGTACAATTTGACCTTTGTTATTCAATTATCTATTTACATTTCTTTCTGTATATTTGCCACAAAGTCTATTATCTGTCTTTCAGCCTGATCTGTCTGCAGTGTGCTCACCAGCATGCAAACAGTGGGTGTAATTGGAAAGGGTAATGCAGTCTGAGGGAGAAAAGCAGCCAATTAGGGGACTGGTCAGGAAGCTGTGAGGTCAGGGGTCAGACTGAAGCTCACCATCCTGAGCTTACTCTTCTGGCAGTGTGCCAATCCATATTAGCTGCTTAGAGCATTAAAGTCTGGGACTTTGTGCCTGTGGCTCAGTGAATCAAAGGTCCATTCTTAGATGAAGTGCATCAAACACTTGACCTATAAACTACTTATTAATGCCGCTGTTAATGAACCAGTAAGATCTTTCAAATCCATTAATGAGGGTGTTTGTCTAAGGGTTAAGATATATGGATAGGGAGCTTGAAGGTGTTTGTGGCTCTGAACTACCCATTCAGTGCCCAGGCTCATTTCTTATTATTGTCAATTCTGCTACTGGTGTGATATACAGAGGTGACCTTCACTCTGCTTGCTATGTATTAGTCTTGAGGGAGAACTCCCTTGAGATCAGGATCTGTTTAGAAGCTTAATGGAGCTGAGTCTAAAAGGATGCACAGTCTAGAGGTTTTTTTTTTTAAGTTAGTGCATACAGAATATAAATATGAAGAACTTGTAGCTACTTTAACATTTGTCATTTTTGTTATTTGCATTTGTCTCCTTTTTTACTTTAAGATGAATGTTAGAAAAAAATAAATAGCGGCTGAAATATGTTTGTCAGCTAATTATGAAATTAGCTATTTGGCATAAATTCTGGGACCATGTTAGCTAACTTTTAAAATAATATAAATAATTTTTGTTAGGGAAAAATCCACATTAAAACAGACAAGAATATATTTTCCACAGGTGTTAGATAAAAATGACAAGTTAAGGCAAAGGAAAAAGACAAAAAAAGATATGTAATTGGTAGGGGTGCAACGATACTCGTATAGATATTGAACCGCTCGATACAGTGCTTACGGTTCGGTACACATATGTATCGAACAATACAAAATTTTTAATTTATTTTATCAACTTTTCTTCTGACGATGCTGCCTGTGTTGAGAGCTCAGTGGATCTGCGTTCGACTACTCCGCCTAGGCTGCACTGTCGAGCGCAGATCCACTGAGCACAGCACAAGCTAGCAAGACAGAAGCTAAGCTCGTTGCAACATGGCAAATTGAACCTCCTGTCACTACCGGATCCGTACCGGAAACCCGATCCGTACCCCGCATGCGCGAAAGGTGTCTACTTCCGGTCGAAGCATTTTACGATAGTTACAGGTCAGAGTATCTGTTAAGATGTTAAGAATAACAAGTATCTCTTAAAATGTTTCCGATAATGAAACATTTAATATAATGTAGAGAAAAACAAAAAAAATAAAAAGATAATGACAGATCAGAACTCCCGATCCTTACTGCGCATGTGCAAAGTCGGACCGTACAAATCGGGTCTACCCAATCCGTACCGCGCATGTGCAGGGGTTTTCTTCTTCTTCTGTTCGTTTAATGGCAATTTACTCCCCAGTATAAGAGGATACTGCCACCTGCTGACTGAGCGAATGAACCCTATTGTAAACTGAATTAGCGTCATTACAAACGTGTGTTAAATCTGATTTAGTGATAGTCGAGTGTGTTTATGCTTGTCCGTGCGGAGAAGATTGATTGGAATAGTGATGATGATGTCCGCTTACACAGTCAATTGTCAGTAAACACTTAATCTGGCTGATGAATCTACACGTGAGATATTACAAAGTCTGCATTATTAACTCTGTAATTAGGCGCCATTCTTCTTATTTTACGGCGCTGTTGTTCAATCGGGGGACGCTCTCTGTTGAGGAGAAAAGCATGAATTTGTTTGTAAACGGATTATCCATTGTTTAAATGTCCCGGTAGTCGAAAAGGAGGCAGAGCTGCTGAGAAATGCTAGGAGCTAACTGGGCGCTAACCTTATCATTCAAATATATTGAATGTCACAATGTTGGCAAAGAGAGGAAGTGACGTAAAATTTGCGCATGCGGGGTACCGATCGGGTTTCTGGTACGGATCGGGTAGCGACACCTTCCCCACCCTCATTCAGATCTGGCCTTTGGAACTATTTTGGTCTTCATGTGAAGTATGACCCTGAAGCAGTGGCGGAGTGGGGGGTGGCTTACTGGGCTTAAGCCCGGGTTGTTTTGTCAGAAGCCCGGGGTCTTTTGGACTGTAATTTTTTCATAGTTAGATGCCTGGCTGACAACTGTATAAAACAAAAACTACACACAATATTCGAAGCACATAGTGCACACTGTGGGGATTTAGGACTGTGCGTAAATCCCCCCTAATATTGGTATGATCCGAGCTCAGACACTAAGCGGGGCGGGGCAGCTGCTGCCTGCGAGTGCGCTGTTCGACCAGGTACCAAAGCAAATCATTCGTACTGTACAAATAATGTAAATATGACGGTGTATCACGAAAGATTGATATCAATTTTCACCAATACTTCTTAGCCAACAGGCTTCAGTTCATCTCAGAATGGTAAAAACATACCTTCTTAGTTGAGCCCTGGCTAGATGTTGAACAGGCACTATGCAAGGATCTAGAGATTTCAGACCTACCATTTATTAGCTCAAACATCAAAAGACATGAATGCTTTAAAAGTATCAACATCAGCTTTTCTCTAATAGCATGGTGGGAGTTTCTAAAAATAACGGAGTCTTCATTAATCCCATGCAAACGTACACCTATCTGGAATAACCCTGACATATTACAAAACAATAATATGATTAATTTCCCAGAATGGAGTTGTAAAGGAATTAAATACTTAGAACATATATTAGAGGGAACAGAATTTATTCCATTTGACAGACTAGTTGAACAATATGGGATCAACAAGACAAGGTTTTTAGAATATCAACAAATTAAATCCATAGTAAAAAAGAAATTTAACCTCAGTCAAGTTGAATTACAAACACCACTAAGTGCGGCACATTTTCTTACTCTTAAATCCCCCAAATTATTATCTAAAATATACAGAACACTTTCTAAATTAGATGAATCAATATCCCTCCCTACTGCAAAGTGGGAAGCAGATTTATCAGTCAACCTAGACCAAAACTTCTGGTCTCAGATTTGCTTAAAAACCTTTAAATTAATTAAAAATCCCAGTCTGCAATTAATACAATACAAAATACTACATAGAGTGCACTATACAGGTCATCGGATGTTCAAGATGGGCTTTACATCTTCCAACAACTGCTCACACTGTCAAGGCAATACACCAGACAATTACATCCACGCTCTTTGGTTCTGTCCACCAGTGCAAAAGTTTTGGCGCGAGATATGTGAAGACTTATCAAAGTGTCTGAAATGTAACATTCCAACTTCCCCCTTAGTGTGTCTACTGGGCAGCTTAGATAATGTCACTTCAGAAAAGAATATAGCCCATATGATCTTCACTGCCCTATGCATAGCCAAGAAAACAGTCCTCATGAACTGGAAAAATAAAAATAATCTTAATTCTAACCAATATAGAAATTATCTATTAGATTACATTAGTCTTGACACAGCCTCTGCCACCACATTAGATCAATTGCTCTGGGCCCCTTTTATCAGCTCCATCACCTAGTGGGGGTGGGGGGTCATAGTTTGGTCCCGCCTTCACTGTTGTGATTGGTGAGGGGGTAGGGACAGGCTTAGGGCGTCGGGGGGTTCCCCGGAGGCATCTTCCTTGGGGGGCTCAACCCGGGGTAGCGGTCACGTCCGGTTGGGGGCTCTGTTGGCTCTCAGGTGACTGTTTCCTCGCGGCTGCGTGCAGCGGGGCTAGGGGAGGGTCTGTGCTGACGGACGTGGGTTACTGACCTGGCAACCTGGCTGCCCCTGGGTGGGTCCGGGATGGGCGTGAGGTTCTGGGGGCGCTCCGTCTCTGGGCTGGGGCCCGGGCCGGGCCTCGGGGGCTTGGGTCCTGGTTTGTGTGTTGCCGGGGTTGTGGGCAGGTGGGTGCATGGGGGCCCGGCCCTGGAGCAGGGTGCCGCCGGTGCGTCGAGCCGCCTGGGGGGCTCTTCAACTGGTGGGGGGGATGGTCACATCTTGCAGGAGCTTTCTTCTCTTCAGGAACTCTCTGCAGGAGGGGGAGATACAGGAGAGGTGGAGGAAGATCTCAGCCTGGGCGTTTACCGTCTTATGTAGTCTGGAAGATGAGTGGATGGTGGGGTGGGTGCAGTTTTCTCTGTGGTGGGGTTGGGTGGACTGTCCAGGGCTCTGTGGAGCCGGGGGGCGCTACTGCACTGGGCCCCGGTCTGATGGGCCTGGGCCCCCTTTCCCTGGCGGGTCGCGAAGGGTGGGAGTGCCTACTGGGGTCAGCGGGGGAGCTGGCCCCAGGGAGGGGTTACCTGCCCCTCCCTTCCTTCCCTCCCCATCTCCAGCTGCCTCCCTCTTCCCGCTCCTTCACAACCACCCACACATGCAGGGCCTTGGAGTAGGGGTATGTCACCAGGGTGCAGAGGAGGCTACCCCCCCCTCTGTCCCCTTCTGGCTGCCTCTGCCTCAATTTTATCCCACAACTTAGACATTCACATTACTCACACTCTCATTACACATACATATAGGATCTTGGGGGTGGGCACAATCACGGAGTCCAAATTACCATCAGGGTGTACACCTCACCCCTGAGCGTCCGTTGCCCACCTCTCAATTTTAAATACACTAGACATTGAGGGCTAGCAGGAGGGACTATGCGCTTACCTGCTGCTCTTGGCAGGTAGCTCCATGCCCTCCTGGGTTTTAATTGCACCTTAGAACACATATGCATCAACACTACAATGAGCGGGTGGAGGGAGGTTTGGAGTCTTCTCCACCCCCATTCTCTGCGGCCTGCTGGAGCGGGAGGGCTAGTAGGAGGAGTTGGCCGTCCGGACTGCGGTCTGGGTGTGGGGCCTCCCTGCTGCTGCGGAGTCGGGGCGGTCTGCCTCTCCCCACCGCAGGGAAAAGGGTAACACCACCTGGGTCTGGGTGCAAGTTCCCCCCTCCAGGGGCAAGGGTACCTAGACCCGGTTTGTAGAGTACGCTTGGGGAGTGTGATCGTGTGTACAGCGTCTCTTTATGTCTGTCTCCACGTTGGTTGAGTGTGGAGTGAGTGCACATGAGAGCATGAGGGTGGGAATGGATGTTTGTGTCTGTGTGTGCCTGTATGTCTGTGTCTATATGTCAGGTTGGGTATCAGACGCCACCTCTCTGGGGACACCTCAGGCCCTCCAAGGTTTGGAGGCCTATCTCCACCCACCACCACTTCCCCTGCCGGTGGCGGACTCCCTCAGGTGTCGGTGTGCTGGTGGTTCTTTGTGTCTGGGGGTGGGCGTCCGGGTACACACCGGCTCACTCCTTGGCGGCCGCTTGTCGGGGCCTGGGGCCTGGGGCTCGCTCGGGCCCCCTTTGGAGGTGGGGTGCCCCCGGCCTCTCGGCCTGGGGCTCGGTCACTCAGGCACAGCTGGGGGCCGGCGGAGCTCACGGGCGCGTCACTGCAACTCCCCCTGGCTTCTGCTCCGCGGCTGCTGGGCGAGCCCTCATCTGGGACTCTCCTCAGCTCTTACTGGAACAGTGGCGCGGCTGCCCCTCTGTTGGTCTTCCATGGTCTCTTGTGTTCTGGGGGCCTCTGGATGTCTGGAGTTTTGATCTCCTCCATACCCGCTTCACACCCTGGAGGACGGGGCTGTGGCCCCCCCACACTCCCTAGCAGATCATTACATGGAGAAATCTTTGGAATGCAAGCATGCTGATCCACACAGGTATGCACACAGGTGTACACATGGGTATTCACAGACGCGGACTAAAGCTTTCTTGGCTGCTGCCTCAAAGCACACTGTGCGCTGTCTATCTTGCGTGCTGCACAATATCGTTTATTATTTAGTAACTATTGATATCTATGACTAGCTAGTTTATTGTGATGGGCTTTGTTTTCTCTATTATTATGTTGCTCTTTGTTGTTTGCTGTCTCCTCTGTTTGTTTTTTTTGTTTGTTTGTTTGTTTTTTTTTCTCCATACAGGTGACCCAGGAGTTGTTTATTTTTCCCCCCCCTTCTCACCGTCTCTTCTCCCCTTTGGTTTTCTTTCTCTCTCTCCCCCTCTTTCTCTCATTCATTCCCCCTGTCCTATTTATTAAAAAAAAAAAAAAAAAAAAAATGACAAAGGATGAACTGAAGCTCTGCCATCACGTAATGTCGCATACTGCTGTTTCTGATGTCATTTAAAAAAAAAAAAAAAAAAAAAAAAAAAAAAAAAAAAGAAAGATTGATATCAAACTGATCACTTGACCCATATTACGTTACTTGCTCTTCAAGTGAATCAACAAATGGCGAAATGAAAAGCCGAACAACAACAATGCTGTTTCTTTAGAGAGTCTTAGCTTACATGTGTGTTTATTTCATATTTTCAGTTGTTACCCTCCACGGCTAAATAAATCGGTTTCAGTAATGCACTGATATACAAGAATGGACATAAGGAGCTTCTTTCAAAGAAAAAACTCGGTAGATGTTATTTTATATATTATGCTTTGTATGTTGTTCAGTATATTTCTATGCAAAACAAGAGGAATTTCAATACACAGCAGTATATTCACAGTTTAAACCAGATATTTACATACACTTTATGGAAAACACAAGAACATTTTTTTACTGTACAACATCAATTTAGAGTAAACTTGTTTTGTTTTGGATAAATAAATATTGAAATATCTTTTGAATTAGTTAAATGTCAGAATAAAGAGAGACAGAGCTGTCTATTTTTTATCACTTTCATCAAATTTAGGAGTACATTACACTAAGTTTATTGTTAATTAATAAGAAAACTCCAGACGATTCCATTCTGAGCTGAAGAAGCTTCTGATAGGTTAGTAGAGTCCATGTGAGTAAATTGGTGGCACAGCTGTGGATGCATATAAGGCAAAACACAGAGCCTGTTTCTTTGAACATGGGAAAATCAAGAGATGTCAACCAAAACACCAGGAAAAGAATTGTGGAGCTCCATAAGTGTGGCTCAATTTGAATACAATTTGGTGCCATTTGCAATTAAGAAATACAGACAATTTCTCCTTTTCTCACTATTCAATTCTTTTAACAGGCCACCTGATTCTCTCCCTGCTCATCTCTATTCATCTAACTTCTGTGATGCTCTAATGCTATTCTTTATTGATAAAATTCATAAAATACACTTAGACTTGGACCCTAATGCTCAATGTAGCTTCTCTGTCCTAACTCCTCCCCCTTCTCACTTCCTCTCTGTTTTTCAACTTCCATCCTTAGCTGATATTGCTGATCTCATCCATAAATCAAAGCCTTCTACCTGCCAGCTCGATCCTATCCCCACTGTCCTCGTCAAAGCCTGCTTACTCCCTCTCCTTCCCCTCATATCTGCTATTATTCACTCTTCACTCACCACTGGAACTGTTCCTGCTTCCTTCAAAGTTGCTGCTATTACCCCAATTCTGAAAAAAAATGGTCTAGATCCCAACAACTTTAATAATTTTCGTCCTATCTCCAATCTACCATTTCTCTCAAAAATCCTTGAAAAAATAGTTGCTTCACAAGTCCATCTTCACCTAACTGATAATAACCTTTACGAACAGTTCCAGTCCGGCTTTCGTCCTTTACATAGCACTGAAACTGCTCTTATAAAAATAACAAACGACCTTCTTATAGCAGCTGATTCTGGTCTCCTCTCCATCCTTATTCTTCTTGATCTGAGTGCAGCTTTTGACACAATCTCTCATCCCATTCTCCTTAGCAGATTAGCTTCTATTGGTCTCTCTCACACTCCACTAGCCTGGTTTAAATCATACCTATCTGACCGCACTCAGTTCATTCAATTAAAATCCTTCACTTCTCAGCTTTCTCCTTTATCCACTGGGGTCCCCCAGGGATCTGTCCTCGGGCCCCTTCTCTTCATCATCTACCTCCTTCCACTCGGACATATTTTTCATAAATATAATATTCAGTTCCACTGCTACGCCGATGACACCCAGCTCTATCTCTCTACCAAACCTGACTCTACTCTTCCTCCACCCTCCCTCATCCTCTGTCTAGCTGAACTCAATTCTTGGTTCTCCTCCAACTTTCTTAAACTCAATAGCAATAAATCGGAACTTCTCCTGGTTGGCACCAAACGACTGCTATCCGGAATTAACAATTTCTCTCTCACCATCAATAACTCGCTGGTCCCTATCTCTCCTTCTGTGAAAAGCTTGGGTGTCATTCTCGATAGCACATTATCCTTTAACTCGCATATCAACAATATTACACGTGCAGCATATTTCCAACTCCGTAACATTAATCGCCTCCGCCCCTTCCTCACACCTCACGCCACTGCCATTCTCATCCATAATCTTGTTATCTCTAGAATTGACTACTGCAACTCATTATTATTTGGCCTCACACAAAAATCTATCAACAAGCTCCAACGTGTCCAGAACTCTGCTGCCCGTATTATTACTAGGACTTCTTCTACCCACCACATCTCCCCAATCCTGAAGCAACTTCACTGGCTCCCGGTCAAATTTCGCATCCATTTTAAAATAATTCTGTATACATTCAAGGCTATTCATTCTCTCTCTCCACCGTACCTGTCTGACTTATTACAGATGAAGCTCCCATCCCGCTGCCTCAGATCTTCATCTTCTCTTTCTCTCTCTGTTCCCTCTGCTCGTCTGATCACAATGGGAGGGAGGGCCTTTAGTTGCTCTGCCCCTCGACTTTGGAATTCCCTACCCCCGGACCTCAGAAATATTAGCTCATTCTCTCTTTTTAAGTCCACCCTTAAAACTCATCTGTTTAAAATTGCCTATTCTTAAATTTCTGTATGTTTTATCTCTTATCTTCTATTTTTATCATTGTGTATATTTCCAGTTTTTATCTGTTGTACAGTGTCCTTGGGTGCTTTGAAAGGCGCTATTTAAATAAAATGTATTATTATTATTATTATTATTATTATTCTTTACTCTTAAAGTTAACAAATATGTTTTTTATATTTATCAATCTAAAAAAATAAACATTTAGTCTGATTTGATGTTACAATTAAAAAAGTGTTTGTGTTTTACTGAAGAGTAAATATCTGGTTTCAACTGTATATTTGATGATTGTCAGCACAAAGAGGGAGAGAGAGGAGAATGAGGACAGAACAGAGATGAACAAGAGCAGGTGAGACACACATGTTAGTCAAATGGTCGTTTACCAAAAGTATCACCGTATCACAGGTACTCATGTGTCTCGTACCTAGGGCTGGTATATCGAGTTTTTTAAAAATATCGATATATTTTCATACGAGATATAAGATGTGACAATATCGTTTATATCGATATAGTCTATGTTACGTTATAATTATACTTGTGGAGCCGCAGGTTTGCCTCTCTTTCGTCCACTTTTGTCTCTACGCAACGTTACTCGGCCTCGCCTCTCCTTCACTGAACACAACTCCGCCTCCCCCATAGCTTCACCTGCAGGCAATGACAAGATGAAAGCGGAAAATCTCCGTTAGCGAGTTACCGTGCGTGGGGCTGGACGGCGTCAACGTGTTAGCGAGCTAACCGCGCTAACGAGCTAACCGCGCTAACGACATGCAGCCCGGAGGGGCTGCACGGCCTAAAATCCTTTCATTTTCTCAAAAATCGACAGTGCGCCTTATGTATGAATTCTGGTTGTGCTTACTGACCGCGAACCGATTTTATGTGGTACACAGCGCTCAGCAATCTGTCAAAAAATGTTTTAATATGACTTTGCTAAGCTACGGAGCTGCACCGCTTGATGGATTGTCGGAGGATTACGGCTACCGAGGAGGAGCCTCGCGGAGTGATACGTACTGTGTGTGTATAAGGACCACAAATGGCACCTGTTCAGAGACGTGGTGCAGCTGTGAAATCTGTCTCTTTGTTATTATGCTCAGCGTCTATTAGTTTACATTTTGACTGCACAATTGTGAGCTTTTTGTTATGCACAAAAACAACATTGTTTTCTTTTATTTATGGACCATGATTATTTAATAAATGCTGATAATTTATTTTTGAGTAATTTCTTCATGTACATCTACGCTGTATGTAAATAAAAGTGCCCGTGTGACATCTGGGACACAGTGTGACTAAGAACTCTCTTTTTGTTCTTAACTTATGGCTTTAAAAAAAAAAAATCGAGATATATATCTTATATCGCCATCCAGCTAAAAAATATCGAGATATGAATTTTGGGTCATATCGCCCAGCCCTAACTCGTACCTAGTGTTTCTTTTTAGGTTTGCTATTTTTCAAATTCTACATTTATTAAGTTATGCAGGCTTGTTTGCACAACAAGGCTAAATAATTATATAAACTTTTCTCAATCTAAATAGTGGACTTTGGTAGAATTAAAAAATAATTGA
>NW_024584206.1:0-10241 GCF_018398535.1 Haplochromis burtoni
GGTGACGCTAATCACAAGGCCTAGACCGTCCAATTTCACAGCCGTTTACTTCCGGCCTACCGACCTTCTGAGGACCCGGCCCACGTAGACCGCGAAGGCCGGGTACTCAGGAGGGTGCAGCCCATGATTTTGGACACAACCTCTATGTATTCTGTCTTTGTGCTTTTTAGACTCTCATTTCTGTGACCCTTTGACCCCCCATTATAACCTCATCCTGAGCATTATTCAATTATTCATAATAAGCCACAGATTGTTTCAGGATCAGTTCATTGGTAAAGGAATACAATCCATTTGGCCATTAAAACACAAAATGTATTTATGTATAAATGATTCACTGTATACAATTATTAAATACATTTTTTTTTCTTTTATATAATTAATAAAAAATCAAACCAATCTGAGCTTAAATGGAAGGAAAAATAACACATAAATGCCAATCCTGTTGTGATAGCCATCACTGGGAAATACAAAGAAATAAAAGTAACAAGAACATGTAATTCGTGCATCATTTATAGTGCTGTATTCAGTGGTTAAAGTAGGTACTTCCTAAAAACCTGTGAGGAGGAGTCAATGCAAAACCTGGATGTCTTAAACTTACTTTAGCTGCAGAGAGGTTGACAGAGACAATGGCTCACACAGTTTAACATAATGGCCATAAAAACAGGAATGCTTCTTTTTATCGCTTTATGGACAGGCAGTGTTGGGGAGTAATGGAATACATGTACCGGCATTACATATTTAAAATGCAAAATATGAGTAACTGTATTCCATTACAGTTACTGTTTAAAAAGGTGATAATCAGAACACAGTTACTTTGTTGAAATAAATGGACTGGACGGTGGTCTTTTCCTGTTTCATATGTTAAGCTAAGCTCTCTCTACTTTGATAATTCCACGCTGGTGGAAACCCAAACAAAACACACATTAAGAGGCTCTGCCTGTGTCTCAATCTGTGGCCCATGTCACCTCTACTTGCGGCCCGCATAATGACGTGAAGAAATATTTTTAAAAATTATTCACAAAAATGTATTTAATATGAAGGCAATAGGCAGAGTGTTACAGGCATAGCCCTAAAGAATGTAGCCTCATGGGCAGTGTAGTCCGTGCTGCAGGGAGAATGGTGCCACTGCCCCTCTCTAGTCAAAAAGTACGTGCTGTCACCGAGCAGAAACGGGAGCTGGAAGCATGTAAATATAATAATAACCACTGCAGCCAAGAAGAGTGCCTGACGAGCCCAGTTGTAAGTACGCTATTAAGACTCGACTGTACACTGTGTTCGTGTTTTCCTCCGAAACAATAAGTAGCCTTTCAACGCCTCTCTCTGTGTCTGCTAGCAAAAGTTGACCCAGACAACAAAGTAAAGCTAGTTTTCGGCTACGAGCCGGACACGGAACCCAAAGTATCAAGGTAACAAGAGAGTGCAAACAAAAAGAAAACATTTTTCACTAGCAGTCAAAAACTAATGTGTACACAGTTTGAGACACCTGCTCTAATCTAAGCGTCCTGTTAATGTCCTGCTCTCAGCTGCATGTAAGTTATTTTTTAAAAACTAATGTTAGCCTACTGCACCTACCTTGTTTTAGTTGTGGTAACTACCTCTACCCTGGTTATGTGCCACTTCAGTATCTTCGATGTACTATTGCTGTGCAATTTATTACTAAAGGCTACTGAAGGCTGCAATAACAACCTGCTAGCTGCAAATAATCATGTGCAGTTCTGAAAGTGTACAAAAAGGAAACTCATTACTGATACAGAAATGGTTTTCGATACGAGATCACTGCAAAAAAGTGCAGCCTTACCAAATGTCCACCCTACTGTTACTCATTTTATATTAAGATTTAAAAATCTAGTTGGTATTGGTATGCAAGTACCCTTCAGTATTAGTAATAAATCACACAGCAATAGTACACTCAGGTAGTTGTACAATGCATGACAATATATTAAATAATCCAAAGTATTCAGAATAGGTTACTCTCATTGAGCAACTTAACGGAATATGTTACAAAATACATTTTGGGGCATGTATTCTGTAATCTGTAGTGGAATACATTTTAAAATTGACCTTCTCAACATTGTGGGCAGGTGAGACCTTTCACTGATGTTGAATCAAATTTGTCATTCAAGAATAAACAACTATGTAACTATTGTCTTCTTTCGACAGGTTTTATGGTCAGACTCTGACAGAATCTGAACCAGTGGTTAAAAGACCTGAAGAATCCCACACACTGACCTGTACAGGCTCTGGATTCACATTCAGACAAAGCCACAGTGTCTGGTGCTGGTTGAGCAGTTGTACAAAATCCTACTCCACTTATTTTTATTATTTTGATAAATCCCACGGAAGAAGTGTCTTTATGTTTAGTTCCTCTTGCTTTAACTAAACTTTGAAAAACAGTGAAACAGATCAACATTGTTCACCAACCCTAAAACACATAAATTAAATTGCTGTTTGCATTTAAAAGCAACATACCAGTGTGGTTATTGCCACGAATATGACCCACCTAAAGCAAAATAATATAAAAAGTTAAAAATTTTGTAAGACTGTAACAATTTTTATTTCTCAATAAGCAAAAGCAAAGTGAGTTCATTGTCATTGTTTCCTGTTAGGAGGAGTCTATGCAAAACGTAGGCGCTGTCTCTCTTTTTAATGAGCACAGAGGATGGTAGAGAACAAAAAACAACATGTTGGACTACAGGACAGGACTGATGCTTTTGTCTCTCTGCTGGGCAGGTGAAGATTTTCACTGATCTCAGTGTTGGTATACATTGTTTCTGTTTGTGACACAATTTAACTCAGGTGATTTTTTAAAAATATCTTACCAGGTGTTGATGGTCAGACTCTGACACAATCTGAACCAGACCTAATTAAAAGACCTGGAGAATCTCACAGATTAACCTGCACAGCCTCTGGATTCACATTCAGAGACTATGAGATGGTTTGGGTCAGACAGGCTACTGGAAAAGGACCGGAGTGGATTGCTTTTATAAGCACTTCAACTTATAGTTATGCTACGTTTTATTCCCAGTCAGTCCAGGGCAGATTCACCATCTCCAGAGATGATTCCAGCAGTAAACTCTACCTACAGATGAACAGTTTGAAGACTGAGGACACAGCAGTTTATTACTGTGCCCGAGAGGGACACAGTGAGAGAAAGCAATAGAAATGCCATACAAAAACTACTTCCTCTATTTCCCAACACCAGGGAATATTTGCTAAAGTCAGGGTCTTTGTCCAACATTTTTAAACATTCATGGTAACAATGTCATCATTATTAGTAATAAGATATTTCTTACCCAGTGTCACCTTGTTTGAATTTAGGGTCCAAATGTACAGCAACAATTTTGTTGTGTCGTTAAGTTAGTAAAAGTCAGTGAAAAAATTAAACCACATATTTCGACCAGTTTACAGACGGTACCATTAAACTCACACTAGCCTCATCATCAAAACAGAGAGAGTTTGTCATGCCCATTAACAGACAATATAAACACAAATTCAAACACATTAAAAAAGAATAACATATACTCTTTTAAAAATCAATAAAGCATACAGTGTCATTATCACTTACAGTAGAGATTACTGAGAAGTATGTCACTATCTAAACATGTACAAACGACATCAACAAATTATTACAGCATTTCACCAACGGGTTGCCATTATTAGATATGATGGTGGGAGCACTTACTATTCTCAGTCAGACCAAGGCCGGTTTACCATCTCCAGAGACAACAACAAGCAGCAGCTTTATCTGCAGATGAGTCTGAAAACTGAAAATTCTGCTGTTTATTATTGTGCTCAAAAGCTACAGTTACTGAAACTGTTCAACAGCTGTACAAAATTCTACCTTATTCACTGTTAGGCCAGTAATATTGTCAAGCTTATGTCGCAACTCTTCTCTTCTTAATTCCCTTTTTCATCAGATACATTAATAAAAAATTGATTCCTAAGCAAAATTGACATAACTTCAAGATTCTCAAAGATTGCCTTGTTTAAACTTCTTCTTAACCTGTTAGCAGTCGGACGTACCGCCCACGGTACATTGGATGGTTTAGGGTGATTTGGTTTAAATTTGTAGGACTGCTAAGGGGTTAATAGTGACCCTAACTGGTTGACCAATCCTGGACTCATCTAACTCTCCATTTAATGACAGACAGAAAAAGTCTGATCATCATTGTCTAAAATTAAAATATTAAAATATAATTTCTGTAGCTGGATGATTGTGATTTTTTTTCCTGGTACATGGACATTGACTGTCTACTTCAAAACCCTTCAAATTTAATAGTCAACTTCACTTCCATTATATTGTTTCTCTAAGGAGGAGCTAATGCAAAACTTGTATTATTTATTGTTGCTAACAATATTAATTTAAAAATAGTATAAAAAAGTAATTTATAGACTATGCTACATTTGTAGACCATACCCAATGTGGTTACAATTATTAAAAAAAATGAATGTGAGTGTAAATCTGTCAGAATCAGCTGTTTTATTTTTACATTTTATTTTATGGTTTTTATCTTATAATTTGCTAAATGTTCACAAAATATTTTGTTTTCCAACAGGTGTGAAGTGTGAGCAGCTGACACAGCCAGCCTCTCTGACTCTGCAGCCAGGTCACCATCTGACCATCACCTGTCAGGTCTTTTATTCTATGAGCAGCTATTGACTCACTGGATCAGACAGCCTGCAGGAAAAGGGCTGGAGTGGACTGGAAGAGCATGTGATGGATGCACATCATAATATAAAAATTCCCTCAAAACCAAGTTCAGCATTTCCACAGACTCTTCCAGCAACACACTTACTTTAACTGGACAAAATGTGCAGGTTGAAGACACAGCTGTGTATTACTGTGCCAGAGAGTCACAATAACACAAAACATCAGCAGACCTGAACAAAAACTCTTCAGTGCCTCACTAATCCATCAATGGAGGAGCCTTGAAACAACTATAATAGAAAGACTTGATTTTTAAACATTTTCTTTTGGGTGAGTGGAAGGGCCGCAGGAGATTATGTTTTGGCTTTCAGTGATCATGTTAAGACACATAAAACTATTAAATTTTTGTGGAAAAGATCATGATTTCAGCAAAAATGAAGCCTTCAACGACATTATTTGAAACCAAGGTGGTGGAACAAGTAAAATCAACAATCCACAACAAGATTGTCCTGTTTATTTTTGCGCTCGACACTCGATACATTGATTGATATGGTTACAAAATCCTACTTAACTCACTGTTAGAACACAAATAATGAATATTAGTTATCTCAATTCTTTTCAATATATAAGTTAATGGAAATTTGATTATAGATTATAGAGCTAAAAATGATGACAGTGCAGAGACAACAGTATCATCTCTGTACTGAATGAATTAAAGAACTACTTCTTCCACAGACAGCAGTGGTGCCAAAAATGAGGCTTCAGCCAAAAATAAATAACAGAATAAGTGTGTCAGACAGCTCAATGTCATCATAAGCATTTTTCTCCAACTCTGAAACACTGGTAGCTGAAATAAAAAGAGATTAATTAATTACTGCTAATGTTGTTAAAATAAATACTTTTTCTAAGGAATGTATTAAAAGTAGAAAGTGGGTTTTATCATGCCAAAATATACTATAACCATGCTTTAAGGGTAAGGAGTAATTCTGACAGAGGGCCTCTTAGTTTCCATTTGTTGTAATTATGGTTATGCAATGTCAATTTATTGAATATGTTTTTCATTATTTCTAGTGAATTCTCTTCAAACAGTATAATCAGCACTTTGGTTCATTTTGGTTAATTAAATGCTGAAATGAAATGCAGTGTTACCACCGGTGACTTATTTTACTGCTGTTACAATTACAGTTTGTATAGTCTATGAAGCATATTTTTATTACTTTGCATAATATGACTGGATCCAGTTAGATGAACCAGTCATGTTATGCAACATAGCTCCAGTTAGATCAGTTTCCAATGATGATTCATGTAAACGATTCTATGCAAACTCTTTGTCTTCCTGTGATTCAGATATAAAAACTTGACTTGTAGAGCAGACTTTACTTCAAATTGCTTTTTAGCAAAAACAATCTTTTCTCTAGCTCTGTTACTGCTCTTAGCAGCTGGATGTGAGTCCGTCTAGATTTGTCACAGTCAGCAGGTTTTTTGGTTTGTTTGTTTTTTTTGATAAATGTTCACAAACTATTTCTTTTTTCAACAGGTGTGAAGTGTGAACAGCTGACACAGCCAGCCTCTTTGACTCTGCAGCCAGGTCAACGTCTGACCATCACCTGTCATTTCTCTTATTCTGTGAGCAGCTATTGGACTCACTGGGTCAAACAACCTGCAGGGAAAGTACTGGAATGGATTGGAGAAGAGTGTGCTGGACAGACAACACACTACAAAGATTCACTCAGAAACAAGTTCAGTATTTCCACAGACTCTTCCAGCAACACAGTTACTTTAACTGGACAGAATGTGCAGATTGAAGACACAGCTGTGTATTACTGTGCCAGAGAGCCACACACTGTAACACAAAACATCAATAGACCTGAACAAGAACTCTGCAGTGTTGTAGCATGAAACCACCACAGAGGAAGCTTACAGACCATTGTTGCTTTAAAATGCCAGTTCACTTTTAAACAGATCAAGTACGGTATACGATGAAATTATAATAATAAGGAATGATACTAAAAAAGATCAAAATGTTTTTTATCATAATTATTGTAAAGCCTTTTCTTGCTTTGTCATTTTGAAAAAGAAAACACTTTACATTTGGATAAAGATATTGAATGGTTTTTTTTTTTTCAATTTTTTGGTTTCTCCAGGATTGCACAGTTTACACTGTATATATTACCAAATGGCATAAAACTAATCACGTTCACTTTCAGGACAGCAAATACTTTTCTTCTAACAGATGCTGCATGTCATTCCAGTCTCAAGAATTCTGCAATATTGCTTCCGGCTTAATTTTCCCTTTCAGGTGGATGTCTGTGTGGTGACAGTTTTTCACTTTTACTTGCTGGTTTTACGCAGCTAACCCCTTTTTTGTTTGAAAAATATCAAATTTGTGCTCAAATGGAGTCCTTTAAAACATTAACTCACACACTGAAAAATGACATCTGTCATAAGGACCCAAATACGTAACACCATGTAGTAGCATATAATCCACATTCCAAACATTTAGCCTAACGACAGGTCACAGCCATATACAGACTATTGGAAAACCCAGAAAACACAACTGCCAAGACCAGTTAACTGACCAAGTCTCTGCTACTGAGCTGTTAGCAAGACTGTTTGAATACACCAGCTGACTGGAGCCTTTCTGTGTCGAGTTTGCATGTTGTTGCTGTGCTTATGTGAGCTCTCTCCAGGTACTTTGGCTTCCTGCCACAATCCAAAATAGGTACTCTATGTTTGCCATGTTATAGAGTCCGTTAATTTGTGTGTAGTTTCCAAATAGCTAGAAGTAAGAAGTTGTGTAACTCAGTTTTTGAGTTTTGCTTCCTTATAAACATGTTGTTGCCAATTCTCATTCAATTCATGAGAGAAAATCTTTAGAAGATTTTTTACCAATTTACACATTTTGATTATAAAGTTTTAAAAATTATGGCATATATGATTTACTTGAATGTATTCTTTATTGTTTGTCTCAAAGGTAAGAAAGGGATTCATTCTTTAAAACGCTGAAAAAGTCTGATTCATTAAGATCATGTTGTTTTATTCTGTTTTTGATTATTTTGCTCACAGGAGTTTGGAGTGAGGTCAAACTGGAACAGTCTCCCTCTGAGGTGAAAGGATTTGGAGAGAGAGTGAAAATGTCATGTACCCTTTCTGGTTATACCCTGACAGAAAATGATATTCACTGGATACGACAGAGACCAGGAAGAGCTCTGGAATGGATTGGGTATATGAGCACAGGCTATAATTCTCCTAGCTATGGCAGTTCTTTTCAACATCGTTTCATCACGACTGAAGAAGACTCCAGCAGAAGACAATACCTTGACATCAACAGCTTGACAGCAGAAGATTCTGCTGTTTACTTCTGTACTTGACAAAGTACAATGATGTAAGACACTGGAGCAGCTGCACAAAAACCTCACCATATACTGATATCATGTAGCAATATAATCCTGATGATTTCTGGATTCTCCTGCTGAAAGAGAACTTTCATACATATTGTAAAAAGGAAAATAAAGATACTGAAGTCTGAGTTGTTCCTGGTGTGTTCATTGGAGTGTAAATATTAGGTACAAAGGTCTTATGCACTGAACAAAGGAGATTGCATGAGACAGGGTGCCTACAGTGCTTTGAGTGCTCAAGTAGAGTAGAAAAGTGCTAAATAAGAACCAGTCCATTTACCGCTGCTTGTAGACATAAACAGGTATGAACACTGTTTAAAACAACCATGTGTTCAAAAACAAATACTGTTTGAATTCCAACCTGAATACATAATAAATTAATCAATTAAAAGTCTCAAATGAAATCTATTTCTATTCATTCTCTTCTGAGAGAGGCCCGTGCAAAATTTGACACGTCACACTATCTCACACATCATCTAACTATATCATCATTTTACTAATACAATTAAAGATATTACAGGAGTCTATTTCTAAAATGTTTCTCTATAGGTATGAAGTAGCAGAAACAAACATACTTAAAATGTAAACATATGTAAAATGTCAAATATGTCACAGAGACTGTTTCATCCTTGTTTCTATTAAGTCACTATAATGACAAACAAAGTGATAAACACTGATCTTGATTAAATGGCACTGACCCTGGACTCATTTAAAAGTTGATTTTAAACATGCAATATTTACTTTTTACATCCTTACTTATACTTCCCACAAAGAATTGAGTCTTTATAAAAAAATGAAGCAGAGTATAAACTAATTGAGTCACAATTTTACATTTATTTGTGCAGCGATTAGATGTAGTACAGCAAGTATATTATAATAATAATTTAATAATCAGACAATTAGCTGAATACCATGTCTCTTTAATGCAATATAATATACCATTAACAGAAGTGACAGTAGCAGTCCTTTTTACCTCATTGTTTGACTTATAATTTAAATGTAACTCAATGTAACCAACAGTGACCAGAAGTCAGCTTTTTTTTATTTATGTCTTACATGTGAGTAAGTTTTTTTTTTTTTAATTTGTAATTAGGTGGCAGTTCCTGAAACGGCCACCAGTTAGATCCTCTTGAACGCTTTATGCATTCATATGCAAACTTATTGACTTCTTCTGTTACTCAGCTATAAAAGCTGTGGTAGACTGTGGCGTGAGGTTCACACTATGCCACGTTCATCAAAAAACATGTTTTCTGTTGCTCTCTTACTGTTCTTAGCCACTTCATGTGAGTCTCTTTAGTCGGGTAACATTGAACATTGCTTTGTAATATAACCTGTAGTTTATCACAAAACATTTCCTTCATTAACAGGTTTGAAGTGTGAACAGTTGAACCAGCCAGCCTCTGTGATCGTGCAGCCAGGTCACCGTCTGACCATCACCTGTCAGGTCTCTTATTCTGTTAGCAGCTGGTACACAGCTTGGATCAGACAGCCTGCAGGGAAAGGACTGGAGTGGGTTGGAATGGCAGCAACTGGATCTACAACATACTACAAAGATTCACTTAAAAGCAAGTTCAGTATTTCCATAGACTCTTCCAGTAAAACAGTGACTTTAACTGGACAGAATCTGCAGCCTGATGACACTGCTGTGTATTACTGTGCCAGAGACTCACAGTAACACAAACAACCAGCAGCTCTGTACAAAAACCTGTCAGATCCTCAACGTGTAAATCCACCAGAGGAGGCGCCCTCAGACCACTTTTAAAGGGAGAGGCAGTCTGAATGGAAAAATGTGGGTTGAAATAATAATGTGGAAATAGTAATACTAATATTAAACATTTTGCATAAAAATAATATTTCTATTAACCTCACAACAAAGGTCTCAGTTTACTTTCTGGCCTGCATTCCCAGGTGTCTGGGCCAGTAGTCACTTCTTGTCATCACTGCAGGTTTCCCACTCAGTCAAACTCAATTATATTGCCATTACTCTGGTCCATTAATTTTCTTCATTGGCCTTTGCATGTCAATATGTCTTCATTCATTTTACTTTAAACTCAATGTATTCTGTCATTCTGCCTTTTTTGTGACTCTTTGCCTCCACGTCTTAAACTCATACAAAGAGCCTTATTCAAGTCTCCATCTGCTTCATCTTTACCATGACTAGCAACAGGTTCTGGTTCACACCATTTCTGCTACAT
>NW_024584206.1:10261-21236 GCF_018398535.1 Haplochromis burtoni
TGCATTCATATGCAAACTTATTGACTTCTTCTGTTACTCAGCTATAAAAGCTGTGGCAGACTGTGGCGTGAGGTTCACACTATGCCACGTTCATCAAAAAACATGTTTTCTGTTGCTCTCTTACTGTTCTTAGCCACTTCATGTGAGTCTCTTAAGTTGGGTAACATTGAACATTGCTTTGTAATATAACCTGTAGTTTATCACAAAATATTTCTTTCATTAACAGGTTTGAAGTGTGAACAGTTGAACCAGCCAGCCTCTGTGATCGTGCAGCCAGGTCAACGTCTGACCATCACCTGTCAGGTCTCTTATTCTGGCTATTGGACAGCTTGGATCAGACAGCATGCAGGGAAAGGACTGGAGTGGATTGGAATGGCACTTGGATCTTCCACAGAGTACAACGATTCACTTAAAAGCAAGTTCAGTATTTCCACAGACTCTTCCAGCAAAACAGTTACTTTAACTGGACAGAATATGCAGCCTGACGACACAGCTGTGTATTACTGTGCCAGATACCCACAGTAACACAAACAATCAGCCGACCTGTACATAAACCCCTGAGAGACCCAATCGTTAAATTCACCAGTAGAGGAGAACTTGAAGGAAGAGGCAGTCTTATTATGAAACATTTTACAAAGAAAGTTCATTTACTGCTTATTTATTTCACTTAAGGTTTATCAGTCAGTCAAACTCTGAAACTCTGCTTCCATTTACTTTACTTTAAATCTCAGTATATTCTGTCACTCTCTCTTCACGGAGTCTAGTTTCTGTGACCCTTTCTCTCCCCATCTTAAACTCATCCTGGTCATTCAGAGAGCCTTATTCAAGTCTTCATACCTTCACTATCATTAGCATATAGACTTCGCAGATTCTGTTTTACTTCCTTTGACTCTTGGGCCTCAGCTTTGCTACATTAGCTCTTTGCTTCATTCCTTTCAAATAATCTCTCCTTAATTAATACAGTAATGCCAATGAGATACCACGACTTATCTACTTCACACTTTGTTGTTTCTAAAAAGAAGACATCAACATTAATGCTAAAAAGATAAATACAATATGTTTTGATGGTGTTTTTACGGTTTTCACCCCTACATCAAAGATCCACAGACATCAATATTGTATTCAAGAGAAATTATATTTGAAACAATAGATATGGAATACTGGCTGCCCAGTGAAGAAAAGCAAAAGGAAATAAAAGGCAAATTAAAAGCAAATATAAACCAAAAATAATCAAAATGATCGTTAGGAGAAAGTAGTAAAACATTTATGAAGGACAACATAGAAATAACTCAGAATAGATAAATGTAAATATGGCGATTGCTCCATCTCATTAATGTTTTAACAAGTGTTTGTAAAACAGCAATTTGACATAACATTAATAGAACCATCTGATATTTCTCTTTTACCACAATACTTATACTAAAGTCACCAAAATAAATATGTGAATTTCCCTAGCACGTTTTCATGTTGTACATGAGAGTTACTATGTAATGTTTATGCATTTATATGCAAACTCGCTGACTTCCTCTGTTACTCAGCTATAAAAGCTTCACATCAGACTGTGGTGTGGAGTTCACATCATGACACGTTCATCAAAAAACATGTTTTTTGCAGCTCTCTTACTGCTCTTAGCCACTTCATGTGAGTCTCTTTAACATTCACAGTATTTGTTTTAACCTATAATTTGTCACAAAACATTTTCTTTTTAACAGGTGTGAAGTGTGAACAGCTGACACAGCCAGCCTCAGAGACTGTGCAGCCAGGTCAACGTCTGACCATCACCTGTCAGGTCTCTTATTCTGTGGGCTATGACTCACTGGATCAGACAGCCTGCAGGAAAAGGACTGGAATGGATTGGAATGGGTGGACTACAACATACTACAAAGATTCACTTAAGCAAGTTCAGTATTTCCATAGACTCTTCCAGTAAAACAGTGACTTTAACTGGACAGAATCTGCAGCCTGATGACACTGCTGTGTATTACTGTGCCAGAGACTCACAGTAACACAAACAACCAGCAGCTCTGTACAAAAACCTGTCAGATCCTCAACGTGTAAATCCACCAGAGGAGGCGCCCTCAGACCACTTTTAAAGGGAGAGGCAGTCTGAATGGAAAAATGTGGGTTGAAATAATAATGTGGAAATAGTAATACTAATATTAAACATTTTGCATAAAAATAATATTTCTATTAACCTCACAACAAAGGTCTCAGTTTACTTTCTGGCCTGCATTCCCGGGTGTCTGGGCCAGTAGTCACTTCTTGTCATCACTGCAGGTTTCCCACTCAGTCAAACTCAATTATATTGCCATTACTCTGGTCCATTAATTTTCTTCATTGGCCCTTTGCATGTCAATATGTCTTCATTACATTTTACTTTAAACTCAATGTATTCTGTCATTCTGCCTTTTTTTGTGACTCTTTGCCTCCACGTCTTAAACTCATACAAAGAGCCTTATTCAAGTCTCCATCTGCTTCATCTTTACCATGACTAGCAACAGGTTCTGGTTCACACCATTTCTGCTACATCAGATCTTTGCTTCAATCCTTTTAAAATAATCGCCCCTTACTTAATACAGTAATGCCAATGAGATATCATAATGTTAGCTACTTTGTACTTTGTTGTTGCTCCACATCAGTCCTGACATTGATAAGATAAACACAAGACACTAAATTTGGGAATATGTTTTGATAGTATGGTGTTCACCCCCCAGGAGAGTTACAGAGACACTCCTACTGTATTTAAGAGGAAACACAATTAAAACAGCATTAGGTATGGGAATACTGGCTGCACAAAGAGAAAAACAGGAATAGTAGAGAATAGAGAAGGAAAAAAGATAAATTAAAAGCAAACAAATAAATAATAAAAATGATTGAGATACAGTGGTTAAACAGTTATGTAGGCTGACATAGAAACAGAAATAATAACATAGAAATAATTAAATGGAGTCACAGGAAAACCTGCTTATAAAAATATGTCTTTAACAGGGATTCAAAAGATGAACGTGAGCTAACTGATCTGGTCTCTTCGGGGAGAATATTCCAAAGAGTCGGTGTCCTGAGAGAAAAAAAAAGAAAAAAGAAAAAACTGATCAGCCTTTGTTCTCAGTCATGATTGTGGGATGACCAGAAGAGCCTTGGGTAAGGACCTCAGGTCATAACTAGCGATGGAGGTATAAAGTGATCTAAAAGAAACCCTTAGATGCATAAACAGGTTAAAAATGACCCAGTGAGGTTGGTTTCTTGCAATATCTGATAAATATAAAGTTGTCATCATTTCATGTTCCAGCTATTCCTCAAAAAACATGTTTTTGATATCGTGTCCCTGACATTTTTAACTTACCTTTTATATATTTTACAAAATTGTGGTTTGGGGTAGTGCATCACCACTCAAAGCGTCCACATTCATTTCATGTGGAATTTCATGAGAACCTTTGATTATCATTAGTGTCACTGTCACAAATATATATTTATTTACCACAAAGAGTGTAATCCCTTATTTTCACCCACGAAATTATTTTTAAAGTCTGCCTGTACTTCTTTAATGCGTTCAGTTCATGTCACAGGGTGATCACCAAAAGCCTTGGAGCCCTATATTGTAAGGACCTTTAAGCAACACAGTATAACTCAGTGAATAGTGACAGAATAACTTGAAGTCAGTTTTCTCATCAGACTGAATCCGCCCAAAGAAGGTCTATGATTTTTGCTTCATGCAGAAGTATAAACACTAATGTGTCCCAAATCTCAAACACTCTAACACAATCTTTTAAAAGACTCTGTTTTAGTGTGAACGTCTTTAACGACAACATTGTATGCCACATCAGTAATACATTTTAGAAAGATTTCAAATTCAAAATGTATTTGTATAGCACATTTAAAAACAACAGATATGACCAAAGTGCTTCACAATCGGTTAAAAACAAGAGAAAACAATAGAGAAACAAATATAGATAAATTTGAAACAAATACAGATAAATTTGAAACGAATATAGATAAATAAGAAGAAAGTGAATTAACAATAAAAAACATAAAACAGGCCTGATGGTACTCAGAATCAGAATCAGAATCAGAATGGGTTTTATTGCCAAATGTTGAGCAGGTTTACAACATTAGGAAATTGCTGCGGTGCTTCAGTGCAAACATGCTGTCATAAATTGCGCTTAAATAGACATGGAAAAATAAAAGTAAGAATAAGAATTAAAAGTGCTACGTAGAAAGATATATGCATGAGATATACATGAGATATATACATGAGAATAAGAATTTCTACCTTATTCACTGTTAGGCCAGTAATATTGTCAAGATTATGTCGCAACTCTTTTCTTCTTAATTCCCTTTTTCATCAGATACATTAATAAAAAATTGATTCCTAAGCAAAATTGACATAACTTCAAGATTCTCAAAGATTGCCTTGTTTAAACTTCTTCTTAACCTGTTAGCAGTCGGACGTACCGCCCACGGTACATTGGATGGTTTAGGGTGATTTGGTTTAAATTTGTCTTCTTAATAGTGACCCTAACTGGTTGACCAATCCTGGACTCATCTAACTCTCCATTTAATCACAGACAGGAAAAGTCTGATCATCAATGTCTAAAATTAAAATATTAAAATATAATTTCTAGTTTGTGAGCTGGATGATTGTGATTTCTTTTTTGGTACATGGACTGACTGTCTACTTCAAAAACCTTCAAATTTAATAGTCAACTTCACTTCCATTATATTGTTTCTCTAAGGAGGAGCTAATGCAAAACTTGTATTATTTATTGTTGCTAACAATATTAATTTAAAATAGTATAAAAAGTAATTTATACTACATTTTGATTATAAAGTTTTCAAAAAATTATGGGATATATGATTTCCTTTAAATTATTCTTTATTGTTTGTCTCAAAGGTAAGAAAGGGTTTCATTCTTTAAAATGGTGAAAAAGTCTGATTCATGATGATCATGTTGTTTTATTCTGTTTTTGTTTGTTTTGCTTACAGGAGTTTGGAGTGAGGTCAAACTGGAACAGTCTCCCTCTGAGGTGAAAGGATTTGGAGAGAGAGTGAAAATGTCATGTGCCCTTTCTGGTTATACCCTGACAGAAAATGATATTCACTGGATACGACAGAGACCAGGAAGAGCTCTGGAATGGATTGGGTATATGAGCACAGGCTATAATTCTCCTAGCTATGCCAGTTCTTTTCAACATCGTTTCATCATGACTGAAGAAGACTCCAGCAGAAGACAGTACCTTGACATCAACAGCTTGACAGCAGAAGATTCTGCTGTTTACTTTTGTACTTGACAAAGTACAATGATGTAAGACACTGGAGCAGCTGCACAAAAACCTCACCATATACTGATATCATGTAGCAATATAATTTGATGATTTCTGGATTCTCCTGCTGAAAGAGAACTTTCATACATATTGTAAAAAGGAAAATAAAGATACTGAAGCCTGAGTTGTTCCTGGTGTGTTCATTGGAGTGTAAATATTAGGTACAAAGGTCTTATGCACTGAAAAAAGGAGAGTGCATGAGACAGGGTGCCTACAGTGCTTTGAGTGCTCAAGTAGAGTAGAAAAGTGCTAAATAAGAACCAGTCCATTTACTCTGCTTGTAGACATAAAACAGGTATGAACACTGTTTAAAACAACCATGTGTTCAAAAACAAATAATGTTTGAATTCCAACCTGAATACATAATAAATTATCAATTAAAAGTCTCAAATAAATCTATTTCTATTCATTCTCTTCTGAGAGAGGCCCGTGCAAAATTTGACACGTCACACTATCTCACACATCATCTAACTATATCATCATCTTACTAATACAATTAAAGATATTACAGGAGTCTATTTCTAAAATGTTTCTCTATAGGTATGAAGTAGCAGAAATAAACATACTTAAAGGGCAGTTACAGCATTGTCTATGTAAAATGTCAAATATGTCACAGAGACTGTTTCATCCTTGTTTCTATTAAGTCACTATAATGACAAACAAAGTGATAAACACTGTCTTGATTAAATGGCACTGACCCTGGACTCATTTAAAAGTTGATTTAAACATGCAATATTTACTTTTTACATCCTTACTTATACTTCCCACAAAGAATTGAGTCTTTATAAAAAAATGAAGCAGAGTATAAAATTATTGAGTCACAATTTTACATTTATTTGTGCAGCGATTAGATGTAGTACAGCAAGTATATTATAATAATAATTTAATAATCAGACAATTAGCTGAATACCATGTCTCTTTAATGCAATATAATATACCATTAACAGAAGTGACAGTAGCAGTCCTTTTTACCTCATTGTTTGACTTATAATTTAAATGTAACTCAATGTAACCAACAGTGACCAGAAGTCAGCTTTTTTTTATTTATGTCTTACATGTGAGTAATTTTTTTTTTAATTTGTAATTAGGTGGCAGTTCCTGAAACGGCCACCAGTTAGATCCTCTTGAACGCTTTATGCATTCATATGCAAACTTATTGACTTCTTCTGTTACTCAGCTATAAAAGCTGTGGCAGACTGTGGCGTGAGGTTCACACTATGCCACGTTCATCAAAAAACATGTTTTCTGTTGCTCTCTTACTGTTCTTAGCCACTTCATGTGAGTCTCTTAAGTTGGGTAACATTGAACATTGCTTTGTAATATAACCTGTAGTTTATCAAAACAACATTTTCTTTTTAACAGGTGTGAAGTGTGAACAGTTGAATCAGCCAGCCTCTGTGATCGTGCAGCCAGGTCAACGTCTGACCATCACCTGTCAGGTATCTTATTCTGTTAGTAGCTATTGGACAGCTTGGATCAGACAGCCTGCAGGGAAAGGACTGGAGTGGATTGGAAATGCAGTTGGATCTTCCACAGAGTACAAAGATTCACTTAAAAGCAAGTTCAGTATTTCCACAGACTCTTCCAGCAACACAGTTACTTTAACTGGACAGAATGCAGCCTGACGACACAGCTGTGTATTACTGTGCCAGATACCCACAGTAACACAAACAATCAGCCGACCTGTACATAAACCCCTGAGAGACCCAATCGTTAAATTCACCAGTAGAGGAGAACTTGAAGGAAGAGGCAGTCTTATTATGAAACATTTTACAAAGAAAGTTCATTTACTGCTTATTTATTTCACTTAAGGTTTATCAGTCAGTCAAACTCTGAAACTCTGCTTCCATTTACTTTACTTTAAATCTCAGTATATTCTGTCACTCTCTCTTCATGGAGTCTAGTTTCTGTGACCCTTTCTCTCCCCATTTTAAACTCATCCTGGTCATTCAGAGAGCCTTATTCAAGTCTTCATACCTTCACTATCATTAGCATATAGACTTCGCAGATTCTGTTTTACTTCCTTTGACTCTTGGGCCTCAGCTTTGCTACATTAGCTCTTTGCTTCATTCCTTTCAAATAATCTCTCCTTAATTAATACAGTAATGCCAATGAGATACCACGACTTATCTACTTCACACTTTGTTGTTTCTAAAAAGAAGACATCAACATTAATGCTAAAAAGATAAATACAATATGTTTTGATGGTGTTTTTACGGTTTTCACCCCTACATCAAAGATCCACAGACATCAATATTGTATTCAAGAGAAATTATATTTGAAACAATAGATATGGAATACTGGCTGCCCAGTGAAGAAAAGCAAAAGGAAATAAAAGGCAAATTAAAAGCAAATATAAACCAAAAATAATCAAAATGATCGTTAGGAGAAAGTAGTAAAACATTTATGAAGGACAACATAGAAATAACTCAGAATAGATAAATGTAAATATGGCGATTGCTCCATCTCATTAATGTTTTAACAAGTGTTTGTAAAACAGCAATTTGACATAACATTAATAGAACCATCTGATATTTCTCTTTTACCACAATACTTATACTAAAGTCACCAAAATAAATATGTGAATTTCCCTAGCACGTTTTCATGTTGTACATGAGAGTTACTATGTAATGTTTATGCATTTATATGCAAACTCGCTGACTTCCTCTGTTACTCAGCTATAAAAGCTTCACATCAGACTGTGGTGTGGAGTTCACATCATGACACGTTCATCAAAAAACATGTTTTTTGCAGCTCTCTTACTGCTCTTAGCCACTTCATGTGAGTCTCTTTAACATTCACAGTATTTTTTTAATATAATTTGTCACAAACATTTTCTTTTTTAACAGGTGTGAAGTGTGAACAGCTGACACAGCCAGCCTCAGAGACTGTGCAGCCAGGTCAACGTCTGACCATCACCTGTCAGGTCTCTTATTCTGTGAGGCTATGACTCACTGGATCAGACAGCCTGCAGGAAAAGGACTGGATGGATTGGAATGGAGTTGGACACAACATACTACAAAGATTCACTTAAGCAAGTTCAGTATTTCCATAGACTCTTCCAGTAAAACAGTGACTTTAACTGGACAGAATCTGCAGCCTGATGACACTGCTGTGTATTACTGTGCCAGAGACTCACAGTAACACAAACAACCAGCAGCTCTGTACAAAAACCTGTCAGATCCTCAACGTGTAAATCCACCAGAGGAGGCGCCCTCAGACCACTTTTAAAGGGAGAGGCAGTCTGAATGGAAAAATGTGGGTTGAAATAATAATGTGGAAATAGTAATACTAATATTAAACATTTTGCATAAAAATAATATTTCTATTAACCTCACAACAAAGGTCTCAGTTTACTTTCTGGCCTGCATTCCCGGGTGTCTGGGCCAGTAGTCACTTCTTGTCATCACTGCAGGTTTCCCACTCAGTCAAACTCAATTATATTGCCATTACTCTGGTCCATTAATTTTCTTCATTGCCCTTTGCATGTCAATATGTCTTCATTCATTTTACTTTAAACTCAATGTATTCTGTCATTCTGCCTTTTTTTGTGACTCTTTGCCTCCACGTCTTAAACTCATACAAAGAGCCTTATTCAAGTCTCCATCTGCTTCATCTTTACCATGACTAGCAACAGGTTCTGGTTCACACCATTTCTGCTACATCAGATCTTTGCTTCAATCCTTTTAAAATAATCGCCCCTTACTTAATACAGTAATGCCAATGAGATATCATAATGTTAGCTACTTTGTACTTTGTTGTTGCTCCACATCAGTCCTGACATTGATAAGATAAACACAAGACACTAAATTTGGGAATATGTTTTGATAGTATGGTGTTCACCCCCCAGGAGAGTTACAGAGACACTCCTACTGTATTTAAGAGGAAACACAATTAAAACAGCATTAGGTATGGGAATACTGGCTGCACAAAGAGAAAAACAGGAATAGTAGAGAATAGAGAAGGAAAAAAGATAAATTAAAAGCAAACAAATAAATAATAAAAATGATTGAGATACAGTGGTTAAACAGTTATGTAGGCTGACATAGAAACAGAAATAATAACATAGAAATAATTAAATGGAGTCACAGGAAAACCTGCTTATAAAAATATGTCTTTACAACAGCAGAGAGCAGCTGTATCTGCAGATGAACAGTCTGAAGACTGAAGATTCTGCTGTTTATTATTGTGCTCGAGAGGCACGCTGACTGGGTTTGTTTTAGCAGCTGTACAAAATCATTCAGTAGTCCACTCTAGCTTGGTGAAGACCATATATACATGTTAAAATAAATTTTACCTTAACATTATTTTGACAGTGTTTTATCCAATCCTGTTATATTTTATCTTATGCTTAATTTATTTTAATGTGCACCTTTTATTATTTTTGGTTCAAAATGTATTTAAAAATGGTTACAACTGAACATATGTTTGTCGTATTTCATGTCTTTGGTTTTTCTTTTTTTAATGGTTACAGTTTTTTTTAACTGTCTGTTCTCCTTTTAATTTTTTTTTTTTGTATATACCATCCATGTCAATGCATTCTTTTCTATTCTTTTGAAACTTTGTCCCATTAAGGTTTGTCTTCTTTCCATGTGCTTCACTTTCTTCCTCTTCATGCTTCTTCTCTATGCAAACTAAGTGCAACTCTGCTGCTGCTGATGTTGGCAGCTTGATTCTTTTTAGTTACTTTGGATGTACCTGTAGTATCTCTGTCCATCTGTCACTTGAACAATTGTCACACAGGATGTTCATCTTTTTAAGATGTAACACATGAACTATGAGCTATTGCATAGTACACTCAAGTCACACTACACATGGTACATTCTTTGGTGTAATTAGCAGTGCCATCAAGTACTTGTGATACAAGACTGAGAACATTTGCTTCAAATAAACCTCTTCTGAAGATGTATGTTTATATTTGCTTTTAAGAGAAAAACACTTTCACAGGTAACACAGATAGTGTGTGACAAGGCATGTCATACACTATCTGTGTATAATCTTTCAATTATACATTGAAAAATTATACATTTGGAAAAAAAATAACATGTTTTTATTGAAAACTCAAATGCAGTGCTTGACAGTATTGCATTTTTTTAATTGTGTTGATGCTGTTGTCACATCAGTAACACATTTCCCCATCAACATCGTGTTTGTACACACATATACTTCACCACTAAAGGTAGTTGTAATACTCAACATAGTGACAATAAAGTATATTTTGATTATAACACAAAAACATTTTAGTAATCAAAAAATGCTATTTGTGAAACAAAGATGCAATAAAAATGCAGATATCATGCTGTTTGTATATCAGATGTGATAACAATAATGAATCAGGGGTTTTGATTGGTTATGCACTGGAGACCCCAGGGGTTGATCTTAAAAAAAAGGTGTTACATGTCAAGGTGCAAAGTCAGTGCAAAACTTGGATGTGTTATGACTATTTATACAGTATGACTGCAGTGAGGATGACAGAGTGGAATCGTCACACAGCTTGATGTAATGGATGCAAGAACAGGGCTGCTGCTTTCTATCATAATCTGGGCAGGTGAAGAGTTTCTCTAATGTTTTGTCAAATTTGTAATCAAAACTTGATTAGAGATTATTTTCTTCATCTTCTTCTTTTTGTCCTTTTATTTGTTTGTTTTGTTTTG
>NW_024584207.1:0-3422 GCF_018398535.1 Haplochromis burtoni
GAGACTTAGAAGAGTAAGCCGGTCATAAGTTAGCAATGCAGAGCCACCTGAATAGCATATTAGCAGAAAGGTAAGAAGCAGCAGAGAGCAGTGGAGACGGCCCGCCGAACACACTGCCGCCATCTCAATGCCAAGACTCAATGACAAGATAGCATGAAACCAGAATTTCCCTTCTAGGATGGATGGATTCCCTGGATTCAATAAGACGTGACACTAAAGTCTAAAGACACCAGCGAAGTGGTTTCTGAGATCACGAGAGAGCTGAGCATCGTTTGTCCAGTTTTACTTCTGTCTGAAGCGAAGCCTCCTCTTTGAATGACTAATTATACAGTAACTAAATCAAACTTACCCCCAGTGATAAATGTTAACAAACTGTTTGTTTATGCAGGCTGAATGCACATTCAAACAGGGACCAAGCTTCAGTAGGTTATACTGATACTGTCACCAGGTCGACTGTATTACTGTATTAATATAATTAATATAATTAATATAATTGCATGTATTACTATGCAATTATTCAAAGCACGCTCCACCCACACAATCAGATAACACACCTCTGCAGTCTGGTACTGAGAGTTTGTTTGTTTTATCCCTATTATATAACCTGTATTTATATATGTGTATGCATGGTATATTTATGCTCATGTCCTTACTCTCATTCCCCTTCATTTAGTATTTCAACTCTGTAACAACTTCTGTCGATGCTGTGCTACTGGAAACTGACTTTCCCACCCGAGGGATTAATGAGGCTTCATCTAATCTAATCTTACCTGCAGAGTCCCATTCAGCTCCTCATTGGAGTCCCAAAGCATCTTGGGAAACTTGGTGCCCTTTCGTGGAAATAATAAAATCTTAATATCACAACAAATACAAGTAATAGTACAATATGTATTCATATGTATTCATGCTTTGTGCTTCTCTGTAACTACAATGAGGCTAAAGCAAAGAACACGAGCTTATTAAAATACTGAAGTCCTGAGAGTTTACTGTACAGATGTCCTCACCTCGTCCATCAGACCTATCTCATCTCCGTAGCTGAAGATGGGCGTCCCAGGCAATGTCAGCAGCAGCAACTGATGCAGTTTAACTAGAGCTGGGCCCACCAGTGAAGCCATGTGACCCTCGAGCCGCCCCCCCAGATTCCAGGCGAGATTCATCTGACTCTGGGACGAATACAAGTGCTGGATAGAGCGAGCGAGCTCCGTGACATCCGTGTCACGTGAATGAAGGACCCGGGAGATCAGGAGGTCAACACCCGTGGAAGAGAGGAGGGTGGACACATCTTCAGCAGAGGAGCGGTCTGTGACGCCAATCAAGACTCTGAAAATCACAAGCGCAGAAGGTTTACGTAATCCAGAGATTAACTGATGTTAATGCAGGACTTTCTCAGGTAGGCCTAATAAACACAGAATAAAAATGATCTGGTCCTAAAGCAGAGCTATGTAGTTCTGGACATATGGCCTCAGTAGGGTCTCCCAGAGGAAGAGTGAGTCAGAAAACCCCTGTGAAGGAGAAAGCAAGGTCCACCCTGGTGGGACAAGGTGACAGTGCCAGGCAGTAACAGCAGGGCAGAATACACAGCCTCTGTCAGCCACAGAAAAACTCTACTGTATGTAAATGTTCTGCAATATTTGAGTGAGAAAATCCTCGAGCGTATTAACCAAAACAAAAGAGAACTTTTCTGGACCGTGGGGAACTTTCATGTGCAGGTGTTTGCCACATGAAGTGTTGGGCTGTTGCATCTGCTATGTTGGAATAACAACCCAGCGGCTTCGTAAAGTAAAGGGACACTTGCATAGTAAACACTTTTACAAACTTCAAATGTAATCTAAATGACAAGACACAGACACACAGACGTGGGTAAAGCTGGAGGTTTCCTGCTGCTGCCATCTCCTGCTTCATGAAATCTCTGCTAGTACTCGGTGACATCCAGGCGCACTGTTTTCCTCACCTGCTGCTGGGATGCTTGTCCGTCCTGTTCTGCACGATGGCTCGGATGTCGTTCCAAAGAGACGGCACCACTGTGGCCACGCGCTCCACCCCTGACAGCTGGATGCCATCCACGCCTTCGTCCAGCCAGAACACCAGAGCAGACTGAGGCACACGGACACACTCGTCACTTCTGTTACCCACCTGATGACTGCTTTTAATGAATAATAACTTAACTGGATTCAAATGATTTTAATGTTAATATTGGAAGCAACAATGACTTTGCTGCCGCGCACTGAGATTTCTGGCACGTTTAGCTGAACAGCAGTCAGCAGCATGTGTGTGTGACATCAGCACTCACCTTCAGTCTCTCTGCTACAATCGTCACGCTGCTGTTGGAGAACCAGGGCCCGGACGAGCCCAGGTAGTTTGGAGTCAAATCCAGAACCACAAAAACACCTGCACAGGTGAGCAAATGTACTACAGTAAGTACATGTGTACTTTGGTGTCGTTCTTCATATACTTGAGTCGATCTCTTTGACTTTTTCAGAGCATTTTAGTGAAACAATCATTCTGGTCTGTAGTCAGCATGACTCCCACTGATATGGGACATAAAACATGAAACATCATGAGACTGCTGCTTCTGTAGAAGGCTGTCTCCCTGACCCTTTTTATGAGCAGCCTGGACGAAACCCTTAAACTGGTCCAGGTTTCCAGCCTCGGGGGAAATCTCCTCAAAGCTCAGGTTCACAGCTTCATCCGGAGGCGCCACGTGGATCGGCCCGACCACCAGCCCTTTGACTTTCAGCTGAGCCAAACTGTTGACCTTTTGTTCCAGGCCTGAGGTGGAAACACACACAGTGAGGAGGAGCAGTAGTTTACTGTTGTGATGGTTCTTTGTGGTGACTCTTTTATACTTCAGCAGCTGCTGACGTTGTGTTTGCCTGATTTTACATCTGACTGTAGAAAACACAGCAAACGGTCAGATAACTGAGCAGGGAGTTGCAGACAGAGCATGTTGGATGTTACACATTTAGTGGAGAATGATGCAAAGATGATATTTATGTGTGATCTCTATCTACGTTTGGACTCACCTTTCAGGTTGTGGGTGTCGGTGAAAGCCTGGATGTTTCCAATCTGGTACAGAGGCCCATCGTTCCACCAGTTGGTGTTGGGCAGATCTTTGCAGCGAGGGGCCTGCAGGATGATGAGGACGGCCCCCACCAGCATCCCCAACCAGCCGAGCCAGAACACCACCAGCAGCGCCCAGCGGGTCCTCACCCAGCTGAGAAACAGGAAAAGGCTGGATTATCAATGAGCCGAGGCTCTGCGTCCTGCAGGTACCCAAACGTGACTCTCTGGACGACTGAAGTGAATCTGGAAACGCACCACGGCTATGAATGCTGAAATGTTTGTGTTTCCTTTGTGACGCCTTCGACGATTTTCACGTCTTGGCCAAAAGACCCAGAACACGTAAAGGTCCATCCATCCAT
>NW_024584207.1:3442-4911 GCF_018398535.1 Haplochromis burtoni
GAACCCACGCAAACACGGGGAGAACATGCAAACTCCACACAGAAAGACCCCGGCCTGATGGTGGAATTGAACTCGTAAAGGTCAAAGTGTTCAAATATGTGAAACAAATCTGCTAAAGCCCACGTCTGTTGATATTGTTGCCATGCAAAATTATCAGACAGCTGTGGGCACTGTTTCATCTCAGGGATGGGGGTGGCTGTAGCTCAGGTGGCACAGCAGATCAGCCACCAACCTGAAGGGCGGTGGTTCGATCCCGGTGCTCGTGTCTGCATGCCAAATATCCTAACCCCATGTTGCTCTCCGATGCATCCATCGGAGTGTGAATGTGTGTGAATGTTAGATACTTTTTTATTCTTTATTTAACCAGGAAAAAAATCCCATTGAGATTAAAAACCTCTTTTTCAAGCACAAGCACTTCTTCTACTTAAACTTAGAAGAAGTGCTTGTGTAAACGGGTGTGAATGAATTAGTTGTATAGAGCGCTTTGAGTGCTCAGACAGTAGGAAAGCGCTACATAAGAACCAGTTTAGCCCAACAAATGCCTCGAACTCATTTTTCTCAACTTTTAACATTTAACCCTTTTAACTTCTTCCTAAGATTTGATCAAATGTCAAGAATACTACATTTAAAGTAAAGTACTGTATTAACTACTGTGTTAAATGTTTCATATTTTCACATTCTTACACGTCTTCTTGATTTCTCTTAACTTTTCTCCAAACCTGAGCTTTCCCTCTGCTGTCAGCCGAAGACAGAAATCTTTACGTTCTTTACACTCCGGTACTGCATCCTGTCTTTTGGTCAACGCCACTGTCTCCAAATATCATCTGACAGCTGGTCTCGCTGCCGTCATCCCTGACACTATATGAATCAGAAAACAGAGGAGCATAGAGTGACGCAGCACGAGTCAGACAGAAAAATCTCTGCAGTTTACTTTGCTTGTCACGGTTTGAGAGCCTGCACATTGTTGTTACAGAAAAACTAAAATGTTGTGTGATTTTTATATTGCATAAAAATGTATAGAGGTATCATCATGTACAACAGCATCGGAGCATACTAATTAACACAGAAGAACTAAAGAACTGTGAAAGGTGAAAAAACGAAGCATTTCTCTGATATTTCCACAAATCTCGCGTCCTTTTTAGTACAATTAACTCCTTTCAGGTTTTGTGGTTTAACAGAATGCAACAATTAAACATCTTTGCTTTTGTTGCTGTCCTTGGTAGATTTGAACCTGCGTCCCTCCCTCCTCTTATTAAAACTGTAAGACAAGACAGGGACTGATTTTAACCCTCAGGAAAAATGTGTAGTCTCCAGCTGGCTGTGTTTGCTTTGGTCGCTACCATATTGCTGCGGTCGCAGGGTCAATGGCAGTGATGGCCTACAGATGCTGGCAGCTACCTCTCTGCTCTGAATCATACCTGTTATTAACCTGTCTCTCTTCCACAGCATGTCTTTATCCTTCTCTCACC
>NW_024584207.1:5414-13352 GCF_018398535.1 Haplochromis burtoni
TGGCCTACAGATGCTGGCAGCTACCTCTCTGCTCTGAATCATACCTGTTATTAACCTGTCTCTCTTCCACAGCATGTCTTTATCCTTCTCTCACCCCAACCAATCACAGCAGATGGCCCCGCCCCTCCCTAACCCTGGTTCTGGTGTCGCTCATGCAGAAATAAATAAATAAAAGGAACGACAGAGCCTCGCCCTGCAGGGGTGTGCACAGTGTGTCCTCCTCACCCCGGGGTGCCCGCCACCCTCATCAGCTCCTCCTTGTTCAGCCCAGTGAATTTCACCTCCTCCTCCTCGTCGGGGATCTTCAGCTTTACTAAGCCATTCTTCTCCGCCGTCGTCGGTGCCTCCTGCCCGCTGGCAGAGGGTGTGTCGGCGGCCTGGTCTCCTCCCGTCATCGGCTGCTTCTCCTGCTCCTCCTGGTCCAGATCTGCCTCGCTCACATCGGCCTCCGTGGCATCAGCATCCACCTGAGCGGGACCCGCCTCGTCCTTGTGCTCAGCATCCTTCATCTCTACGTTGGTCTCCTCCGTGTTCATGTCGGCCTAGTCCGGTTACTGATGCAGACACGCTTCAGTCAGCCGGTCAGTCTGTGCGACGTTCACAGACAGTGGGACAGACGAACATCCAAACTGTCCCAATTATTTGAACCAATACGTGTTTCATTGGCGTTCAGCTGTCCCAGCACAGAGACCATTTAAAGTGACCCTCTGTAAGCCAACTGGGCCAGCTCACAGAAAGGTGAATATGGTGAATGGAGCGGCTATAATGTAGCGCATTTCTATTGTAGCCCGCTGCCGCTCAAAGCGCTGTAACACGACTCGTCCATGAAGCCCTTTTATTCTCTGCGTAGGTGCTTTCTGTCTAATGATAATGTGATGCCCCAAAAGCTTTAGCATTCAGGCTGGAGGTGGAACCACCTGCCAATCAGCAGACGACCTGCTCTGATGACAGCCACTCTGAAACTACAGCACGAACAAAATATGTTCAAAATACAAAGTAAACAAAAATATAAACATCAGTTTTGGTTTTTAGGATCATTTTCTTGTTTTCGTTTCCAGAAAATGATTTCTGTAGTCTGGTTTCTCCTACCAATGCTTGAACAGAGATTTCCGAGCGCACCCGAATGTAACATCAAATAGGATTGGGCCAGTTTTACATACGTCAGTTGTAGAAATTGTTGAATAAATAAATAAATAAATAAATAAATAAATAAATAAATAAATAAATAGGAGAGCTGCGTGAAGTTGCAGCTTGCAGTGCTGTGTTGCTTGAAAGCATCTCTCCGTCTGTCTGTCAGCGGGAGACTGGCCTGATGGTGACAGCTGGAAGGACTGACTGCATCACATCGCTCTCCTCTTTTGTTTTATTAAGTGTATTTGTTTTTTGGATTACTACTGCTACTCTTTTATTCCCCCTGTCACTGTAACGATCAGAATTATTGTCTGAAGTCCGAAAAAAGACCAGAACAGATTTATTTTCCCAAGCAGACTAATACAGCTTCCACTTGACTGTCATATTTTATTATTATTATTGTAAATGTACGAATTTATTCATTTTTTCATTTTGAGGTATTGCAATCAGAACCCGACAGGACCAGGGGACAGGAAAGAAAGAAAGGAGGGGGACGAACACCAGAGGAGGAGACTCTGATCAGCTGCTGAGAAAAAGCATCAGGAACACATCCGTCTCCACCTTTAAGTAAAGAAGTAGAATCAGTACTTTAGCTTTCAGCAGAGTATTTTTAAACAATGGTGTCTATACGTCTACTTAGGTACAGGATGCCCGTGTGTTTGCCTGGATATGTCCTCCAAAGTGTCCACTAAACAAATATGTTGGGAGGATTTCTTGTGTTTGCAGAATATCTCTAGAATTAGAAACATGCTGTCGCTGAAAAACCAGTTCATTTCTCCTGGACTACTGTCATTCATCATCATCATCACCTTGTGTTTATGCCAAATGCTGCAGCAGGAGTGCTGGCAGGCACTGCTGGGCTGACATGTCCTCAGGCTGCTGCTCGGGACCTGTCCGGTCAGGGAAACACGGACCTCCAGCACGGACCTCCAGCAGTGCCCAGCGGGACTAGAAGCTCGTTCACACGCACTGACGGTTTTACGGCTTTATTTAAGTTTTATTTAAGCCAGTTTTACGCCGCCAGCCTTCCAGACAATGACTGCATAGCGTGATAGGCGGCGGTAGTGCACCGTGAACGCGTGCAGACCGCCATTAAACCCAGAGAAGAAGAAGCTTGCATCTGGCTGCAGCCACTGTGGAGCTCCACAGTAACCGGAAACACGTGACCTCCACAGTAACCGGAAACACGTGACCTCCACACTTGCCGTAAACACGTAACTTTGGTTAAATCGACTTTGACAGCGAAAACTAAATTGCGTTTTTGGTACTATTGATGCTGCTGAGAAAAAAATGGTTTTAAGTGGGGGTTTTTAACACTCTGGGTTTGTTCAAAAAAATTCACCATCCCCTAAATTGTTCGTGGCCAAAAGTGACACTTGCTGTTTCGCTGATTTTTTATTATTATTTTTTTTTACAGTACATCGCGTTGTGCGTTCTGATTGCTGTAGACCATTGTCAATCAATCTAGTCCAGTGTCTCCTGTACAGGAGCGGTCCCTATTAGGCCCACGGACTGGTCCCGGTCCGTGAGTCTTTTGGTACCGTTCCGCGAGAGTTGATCCTCTGGTGTGAAATGTATGGTTGTAGTTGTGTGTCTTATTTTGAAAGAACTATTTACGTGTTACCATAGCGACCAGAGAGCGTTAAGAAGCAGAGAGGAGGATGTCACTGTCATTGTTGCTGGCGCACAGCTCAAGTCACGTTTATTATTATATTTACAAAATACCACAGTTTCTTTTTTTTATTCTTTTGTTGTATTTATCCGCGACACCTTAAAGGTCGTTCCCTGAAAATATTGTCTGACATTAAAGTGGTCTGTGGTGCAAAAAGGTTGGGGACTCCTGCTGTACAGTACAGAATGCGTTTAGCTTGTCGAATTTACATAAATCTTCGATCGCTAGCAGTGTAACTCTGAAGTGCTGTACTGTATGTTTGTAAGTTTTCTCCCAAACAAACACAACAATGCCGACGAAACGTTTTGCACCCTCAAATGCTTCTTTAGGTTTCATTCCATAATACATGGACTTATGTTTCTACGAAGGTTTGAACTCTAAGAGTGTTTAAACAAAGAGAAAAGTGTGAAAATGTTCATGCCTGTCTGAGAAAAGTGTATAAAGCATGTAGTGAGGGGTTTTACAGTCTTAACATCTCCCCTAATTGTAAAAAATAAAGTTGGCTACTTCATGGATTTCACCTACCGCGGGTTATTTTTTGAACGTAACACCAGCGATAAACGAGGGGCTGCTGTATTATTAATAGTAGAGTCTGGGACATCTAATTGATTAACATCAACATTGATTATTATGCACTATTATTTTTGTTCAAGGAGAGCCAAAAATATAAAACTCTCTCTCAGCTTGTTTGTTGCCAAAAATGGCCACTTTTTGTGTATGTTCACAAAATGCTATAAAATGTATATTTCTTAAAACATTTTTCTACTTTTGCCGACGTGACTCTTTAAAATAGCACCAGTCCTTTTCATCAAAATCAAAATTGTATCTGAGCATCGGGGAAAAGGCTGTCTTGCAATTGTTGAGGTCACTAGTGTGTGCCCCATTTCTTCCAGGATCACTCTCTTTATAGGTTTTAGTGGACTCCTAGTACTGCGAAGTGGTTTCATGGTACAAAGGGATTGTATTCCAAGATCTGGGAGACTGTAGAAATGAGCAGTGATGCCCTTCCTACCATCTTTCCAGAAAAATAAGTGATCTGGAAGCTGTTAGGCTGACTTACAGCAGCAGCACTTTCTGCACCTGCATAAACTCCAGGACACATTTACTAACGGTGTTTGTTGCTGTATGTGCTGCAGCTTTGAATTTTTTAATAATATATATTTTGTTAATATTTTGGCTATGGTGTCTTGTTTTGAAATGTACAAGAGTAAAAGTGTTTTTAGCAGGTGCTTCAAAGCTAAGTTTGACTGGGAAACTCAAAGCTCAATAGTCTGTATCAACAGAAATTCACTGCAGCCTATGTAATATTTCATGCGTCATAATTTATTCTACTCTATCTTGCAAATACATATTTGTGTGGCAATGTCATGCACAACACACACAACTATTAGATCCTTAAGATCAAACCCGTGTCATTCTTTTGGTCCACTGCAGTGCAGTAGTCAAAAAAAAGAATAAGTGAAGTGTCCACAAATGGCCAGGATAGAGCCCAGAGTGTTAATGTTTAAAATGTATAAAAATATTATTGATTACAATTCTTTACTGTTAATATCAACAATAAGCTTTTTATTTTGAAATTACAAGTTTAAAAAAAATGCTGTTACATTTACATTTAATGCTGTTACACTGTAATCCTTTATTATAAGTATGGACACAGAATAAAGTGAACAACATTTTGAAATAAGTTTAATTGGAATTTTGTACTACGCAAAAACAAAACAACAACAACAACAACATATTAAACAAACAAACACAGCCAGTGCCTTCATTTGTCCATTACATGTCAAACATAGCACTGACCCTTAGCCCCTGCTCATCAGCACATGCTTTCAAAAAGAGCTCCATGTCCTCTGCAAACTGAAAAACAAAGAGGAACAAGTCCCTTGCTCCAGTGTCTTCTTCCTCTGACATGTCTCTTAAGACCCTCTGCTGGTCCCCTTGATTTAAGGACAGATATTTGGGCATTGTTACGTGTCCACGGAAAAGTGCCTTATTTTGGACAACCCACTGCACAGCAGGACGCAGATCTTCAACAACTGCTGGCTCCTGTGTCAGGCAAATGGGGATGAAAACATAGTTATTTCTCTGTTGCAGAACAGTTTTTTAACAGTTATTCAAATGTCACTAACCATGTAATTACACTACTGTTTAAAGTGAATACTGACCTGACTGACTTCCTGGAACTTGCGCTTTTTCAGTCTGAAAATGGGCACGTGTTGTCCTTCAAGCACAGCTTTGGCTTCCTCTCTCCAGTGTGCAAATAGCTTGCCAGAGCTACGAAGAGTAAGGCCACAGTGAGGGCATGTCATTTTCATGGACTTTCCATCAGCTGCAGTTTTATTGAACACAGAGGGTAGAGCATATGAATGTTCTAACAAAGACTCAGAAACCAAAGACAAAACCTTGGGGAGGAGACGGGGCTCCTCGAAGAGTACTGCCGGAGGAATACGGGTCTCCTCGGAGAGTTCAGCGGGGAGCAGTCCTTATAATGGTGGCTGACTTGGCATTGAAGAATGCTGACAAGACAATAAATGCCTTGCCATATCCCCACGCCGTATGATTGTAATCTTACAGACAGGGCGGTGAAAGTGTCCTGTTGTCCTACAAGGCAGCCTGCACCGGCATATCATTTTATCTGTAAGAGAAAACAAACAAACAAACAAACAAACAGATGTAATTTAAATGTAGTTGTATAGAATGCAATCAATTTGTCTAACAATCAGATTGTACATGTTAACAAAAACATCCAAGCCAACCTCAATAATGAAAGTTAAATGGTATGGATCACAAAAGTTATGGCAAGAAAAGTGTGAAAAGTAAATAAAAATATATTTTATAAAAACACTATTTTTGTTGCAGATGAACAGTACAATATCAACAGCAACTTTTAAGTCAACAAAGATACTGCAGAAGTGCTTAAAAAAGTGCATATTTATAACTATAAAGTATATTTAATACAAACATACCTTTGAAAGGCAAAGCATTTTTTATATGCACACTTAGATGCTCCTCAATCTTTGCCCTGACAGTTGGGCTGAAAGTGGGGCACAGAGGGCAGTGAAAGAGTCCTCTGCAACACGTGTTGCATTCCTGCAGTTCTGGCTTTAAGCCCGAATTCCAGATTGATGTGTGCATCTAAAACAGAGAGAGAAACAGATAAACACCATATACACATTTAAGTTAAGGTTTTAGCAGAAATAACAATTTACAGTTGGCATGTAATAGATTTGGGAAGAAAATCCTTGAAAAAAAACCCACAAATATTTTACAAGACACTTTAATTTGTGAGACATGTTTCTATTGACATATAACAGTCAATTGAACAGGGGCTAACTAAAATCTGGGCAATAAAAAAGCTGTACAGAATAGAATGACGAATAGAAGTATTGATAAATATATAAATCTGTTTGTGACGAAATTTACAGTGTTGACGCTAACCAAAGGTGTCACAAGTACACACGTTCCTTACTACAGTTTAGATACCTCTGTTTAAAAAGCACCGACTCGACTTTTTAGTCAAGTCGAAGTAAGAAGTACAGGGTCTAAAATATAATTTATGTACAAAATTTTGAAGTAATCTTGCGTCCAAAGCACGCGTGCGGGGGGCTGATTTACAAATGTACGGATTACAAAGTACAGATACGCGTGCTAAAATGTGAGAAGTATAAAGAAGTATACAGTAGGCACAAAAAAGTACAGCAGTAAAGTAAAGATACCAGAAAATTCTACTTAAGTACAGTATTGAAGTATTCGTTATTTTGCATCTCTGACGCCAACAATAAATCATACTCTAATGCAAAATGTGTTTTTTGCTTCTTCTCGCCCACAGAAGCCGTTAATCCAGCTCTCTTACTTAAACCAGGCCCAGGAAAAAGCATATCTGTGTGTTTCTCTGCCATGGAGCACGATGAAAAAACATTAAAATAAGGAGGAATGTTGTTGTAACGCAAAAAAAGTGGCAACATGATCATTGTAAGAAAACTAGACGATTCCTAGAATTATGAAATCACTAACGGCAAATTTATTTAAGAAAGACTTAACCAACCTTTGCGATCAACTTGCAAGACTTCCACGGTATCCATGCGTGTTTACGGCTACTGTGGAGGTCACGTGCTTCCGGCTACTGTGGAGGTCACGTGTTTCCGGTTAGTGTGGAGGTCACGTGCTTCCGGCTACTGTGGCGGTCACGTGCTTCTGACTACTGTGGAGGTCACATGTTTCCGGTTACTGTGGAGCTCCACAGTGGCTGCAGCCAGACCCTTCTCTTTCTCAGAGGCGTGCAGCGCCTGTGACAGCTTCCTGCGTGTTTTCCAGCGTGAACATGAACGTGGCTGAAGCTAAATCAGAGCTGAAGCGGCTGCTGAGCAGGCTGAGGCCGGCTGAACTCACGCAGCTGCTGGGCTGGATGAAGAACTCAGGTAAACACGCTGCACGTGTGGCGTGGGCTTCGTGGGTCACGGCTTCAGCGGGGGACTCCTCACTGTGTCGTCACCATGTCGCGCTGTTTCCACAGTCACGCACACTTCAGGAGTAATACACAGTGGGACGCTTCGGGGTTTTACGAGTTTGTTACATCTTCCGTTGATGCTGACAGAGCAGCCCACAGACTGACAGCATGCTGTCACCGCCGAGCCGTCATTTCCCCTTTACTCAGGAGTGTGTGCGTGTGTGTGTGTTCTTGCAGATGAGCTGGAGGACGAGCTGCTGGGAGATAACGGGCGGGTGCTGCTGCAGAGTATTGCAGAGGACCTGCGGGCAAATGTGGCCCCCGATGCTATGCTGGCCTGTGAGACCGCTGCCTACAGTAAGGTACTGTGTCTGAACTGAGCAGGTACTACAGAGCACACTGCTGATCAGTGCGCCTGCATCACTTTGTGATCAGAAGCTCATTATGACCTTCATAAGTTAATAATTAAAGTGGTGTTACTACTTTATTTACTTTACAGTGATTGGAGGCAGCTGCAGGTGTAGCCACAGCTGCCCTGGGGCAGACTGACAGAAGCGAGGCTGCCATATCGCACCACCTCTGGTCTTGCCCAAGGACAAAGACAGACAGAGCTGGGGATCGAACTGGCAACCTTCCGGTTACAAGATGAGCTTCCCAACCCCCTGAACCACGGTCGCCCCCTACGCCC
>NW_024584207.1:14972-16857 GCF_018398535.1 Haplochromis burtoni
TTTTTACGTGCGCTCAGAATAGTGGCACAAAAATAACGGCATATTTTTTGGGGCTTACAAACATTTTCAAACCTTTCTGAAGTTTAAAAATATTGAGCCATTATATTTCAGTATTTGATTTCGTGTTTGTGCGCCTGCTGCGTACGTCTGATCATAACGACACTCAGTGGCCTCCTTATGTGAGTGTCCGTGTTGGTAGAACGAGGCAGTGTTAGTGGAGACAGGTCTGAGCTTCATGATGTTAATGGAGAGAGGTGTGGTGATGATGAGGATGACGAGGAAGCTTTGGTACGTGTTCCAGATGCAGCGGCGGTCACGGCCGACGGTTCACGTGGATGGCTTCCTGTACGACGACGAGCAGGTGGACTCCCTGTGTGAACGGGGGCTGATGAGCCGCAACTACTGCCTCAGCTGTGGATCCCACAGGACTGCACCTCTGGGTGGGAGCACATCACCACTGCTCACCTTTGTTCAGGTCTACATGTTTAGCAGCTGTAGCTAGCTGGCAGACTCATGTGTGTGAAGAAGTGTTACATTAAGGAAAAAGATGACAGCTGTTTAAAGACAAACCGGCACAGTCGCTGTTCCCTCTGACGTAGTCAAGTCTTACTTCAGGATCGGTTTGAATAACAAGAAAGCAAACGGTTTGTCTTTTAGCTCACAAACACAGTGCGGTGCTCAGTGTAAGAGTGTGAACACATGCAGCAGAAAGCTGCTAACCCTGACAGGCAGATGCAGGGTTGTGTTACAGCCTCGTGCAGTAGAGACGATGTTTGTTAGAACGCACTACACTTGTAGTCAAGCCCACCTAAACCCAGACCGAGACCAGAGGGTATCGAGACCGAGAAGTCTTTAAACTGCAGCCAGATGCTGCTCCGTTTACGGGTCTCAGGCATATTTATGTGTTTCTGCGACGCACAGCCCTCCTCACCGCTGTCCACTGTCTCACTCACTGACAGACGCACGCTCCACTTGACTGTCGCGTCCATCACCCTCTCTGTGTTTCACATAATGATATTGCTATTTTGTTTTCTCCTTCTCTAAATGCGAATGTTATTTTCAGCATGGAGATGGTGGCGGGCAGAGTCCTTTTGGTGACGGCTGACATTGGAGGTTTTATTTTTACTTTTGTTAATGTCTATGCACCGAGCTCAGGGGCGGAGCGTGGGATTTTATTTAAAACATTGGAAGAAAAATTAAGCGGTGCTGCTCAAGGGGACTGTGTTGTGTCGGGTGGGGACTGGAATTGTTGTCTTGACTTTACTTTGGACAGGACTGGGGCGGAGCCGCATCTTCAGTCATCTTCTGCTTTGACAGATGTCCTACGGACAATTAACTTGGTTGATGCGTGGCGGATGAAGCATCCCTCATCCAGGCAGTATACCTGGGTGAAAGTGACTGATGGCAGGATTGGTGCAGTGAGATTAGACAGGTTTAATGTGTCTGTTTCATTTACTGCTCGAATTTTTAACTGTCAGTGTTTTCCTGTTGTTTTTACTGATCATCATTTAGTTTTACTGGAGCTGTTTCTATCTCCCACCAGCAGATCCAAATCTTTTTGGCGGTTTAATATAAAATTATTACATGATCGGATATTCTGTGACAATTTTAGGTGTTTTTGGGATTACTGGAGATCACGGAAGGGTGATTTTGATTCCCTTACTCAATGGTGGGAGGTAGGAAAGGCCCAAATTCGTGTGCTCTGTCGGCAATATAGTTTTCTTTTGACGGCCAATATCATGAGAACTGTGCAGGAACTTGAAAAGGAGATAACACGTGTGGAGACTGTCTCTGGTTCACAGTTGGGTCAGCAGGATAATGCCTGTCTTCATTCTAAAAGGCAAGAGCTTAACCATTTTTTACATGAGGGAACTAAAGGAGCTTT
>NW_024584207.1:17217-21221 GCF_018398535.1 Haplochromis burtoni
TACCCAACACCAAAGGTCTTCAAGGTGGAAAAAAGAAAATCATGGTCCACACGGTCAAAAGCCTTCTCCTGATCAATAGAAACGATGCCTTTAGCATTGTACACTTCACAAATATCAAACACATCTCTCATCAAAAACAAGTTATCAATCACAGACATATCTGGAATACAGTAAGATTGATCAGTAAGATTTGATAAAACCTGGGAAAGAATCTTATAGTCTGCACATAAAAGGGCCGCTGGTCTCCAGTTCTTAAGAAGAAAAAAAAAGAAAAAAAGAAGGAAGGGGGTTTCTGACTTGGGTGAAGCTGTTGTATAGCGATGCTTGCTGTGTTGTGAAGGTGGGAGGGTTGAGTTGTCCTGTGCCGGTTCGGAGAGGGATTAGACAAGGTTGCCCTATCTCTGGACAGCTTTATAGCATTGTTGTGTTCATCAGTACACAACTGAAACTGGTTTAGAGAGTTTGTTTAGCCGTGGAGGGAAACAACTGAAAATATGAAATAAACACACATGTGAGCTGAGACTCTCATTTCACTCCAAGAGCAAGTAACGTAATAATGGGTCAAGTGATCAGTCTGATATCTTTGGTGATGCACCGTCATATTTACATTATTTGTACAGTACGAATGATTTGCTTTGGTACCTGCTCAAACTTCAGCTCTCCTCTGTCTGCCTGGCTGCGCTTCTCCTACAGCAGCTCCTCCCCCCTCGCTCACATGCTGCGCTCAGTCGCCGAGTGCCTGAGCTCGGATCGTACCAAAATTAGGGGGAATTTACGACTGTGCGCTATGTGCTTCGAATATTGTGTGTAGTTTTTGTTTTATACAGTTGTCAGTCAGGCATCTAACTATGAAACAAATGACACTCCAAAAGACCCCGGGCTTCTGCAAAGATGACCCGGGCTTAAGCCAGTAAGCTGCTCCACTGTCAGCACGTCAGTGGATGCACGAGGTGATGGTGCAGGCAGCTGAATGAAACCGTTTGCTGTCATCGTCTCCTTTGGCAGACTTCATCTCTCACTCGTTCTCCGTGACCGAGCTTCGGTTCCTGTTCCAGCACGTTCTTCCAGATCTGAGTGGCCGGACACTGGTGGATGTAGGATCCAGACTGGGGGCCGTGCTGTATGGGGTCAGAGGTCAACACACACACACACACACTTGCTGTCGTGTTTTTGTCACTGTAGAGGACATTAGAACGACTGTCCTTCTTCCTAATAAGTGGAGCTGTACAGACTTGCAGGAGGATTTTCCAGGAACACGAGCAGACGCTCAGACGTTTGGTCTGAATGCACTTTTGTGACAAACTTTTAAAAAAGTAAATCATTCAGTTTAATTTAACAAATGTTGCTGCTTGGAAGTCTTTCTTTTTCACCTGTGTGTGTGTGTGTGTGTATTCAGGGGTACGTGTACAGCTCAGCGTCCCGGCTGCTCGGCCTGGAGATCAGCGAGGGTTTCGTCAGGCTGCAGGACTCCATGCTGCACAAATACAAGCTGACTGACAGAGTTCAGGTTTGTGTGTTCGGGTCGTGATGGTCGCCTAGAAGACGCTCAGCCACAGATGGTTTCCTCTCTCTACAGGTCCTCCAGGCTGACGTCTGCACGCAGGATGTTCTGCTGCAAAATGCAGATGTTGTTGTCATGAATAACGTCTTTGAGTACTTCATGGAGCCCGAGCAACAGGTCAGGTAAGGCTACACAGAATATAAGCCCTGCAGGGCCGTTTTGTTGTGTGTGGCTGTCTGTATGAAAGTTTGATCTGGGTTTTGGTTGAGAGGACATGCTGACATGCACTCAGGTCTGACTGAACTCGTTGAATCAGGGCAGGCGTCTCTGAAGGCACAGACAGCTGTATGCACAGAATCATCGGTCGAATCCAGCAAAAAATGTGCTGACTTTGCCCTAAAATAAGGGTTTAGTCCTGTGACGTATGTGCACAGCAGGACAGCGCTGGCATATATCTCCTACTGTGACTGTTCACGTGAAGGCGCAGGCTGGACAGCCTCCATATGGACTGTTTCAGACTCGTCCCACTGGTTTGCTCCTGTAATGAAACGAATGATCAGCATTTTGTGTTCAAACATGAAAGTAGTGATCATTGTCTCACAGCGTCTCTGCAGCCAGTCGTCTCCCCCTGCTGGCCATTAGAAAGAATGCAGGTTTAAGAGATTTGTTCAACTCAGTGTTCAGTGTCATGAAGGAGCTTTACACCACAGCCCAGCTCTTACAGTTACAGAAACCTGTCACTGCAATTCACTGTATTACAAAAGTAATACAGTGAATTGCACAAGTTACAACACACATCAGGTGTGCTTGCAGGCTGTTTGTCACCAAGCATACTGATTGACTCAGAGCAATGAATGTAATTGTGATCAGGTGAAACACTACAAGTCCTAAAGTAACCTTTAGTGTTTGAATGGATGCACTTTAACCTCCTGAGCTCTTCCACAGCAGCATTTTGAATTTCTCTTTGATATTTGGGCTGATTGGGACCTGATGAATGTAAAAACAAAGAATGACCAGATTTTTTTACCTTTATTTTTGTTTTAAGAAAAATCAGAGCCACATATGAGGATATTTTAAAATTTTGATAGAACAGTAGCAGTATAATGTCCTCGTAAGTGGACATCAGGCCCTTGTAGAGCAAAATTGAGTATTTTGGTCTAAATAACCCAAAATGTGATGTCCACATATGTGGACGCAGGTCCTAGGAGGTTAAAGAGCCTCTGCAGCCCGCACATTAGAAATGAACAGGATCAGTGCATTAGCTGGAGTCTTTCTTTCACCTCTCAGGTGAGTGATTTTTGCAGCATTGCTCTGTCATCCTGTTTCTATTCTTTATACATCTGTATCATCTGTTTCTATAGTAACGTCTGATCGGAGCAATCAGTACTCAGTTATTTATGTTTGTGTAGAGCAGGGTCGGCAACCGTTCTGATGACGAGTGCATCTAAACTTTCCTCAGAGGTCAGTGTGCCATATGACTGCATTAGCAATAAATGTAATAACGCTCTATATTAAAAGTTACCCACTATATAGAACCACTTTATAGGATTATATTTGTTCACAGATGTTGGCAGCTGTCAGCGAATAGTTTTCAGCTATTTGGAAACAAAAGACTTTTTATCCATAACAGCAAATGAACTGAACAAGAGATAATGCAAATGCTATTTATGGTCTCCTCACAACAGTGATAAATACTGTCAATAAGGCCTCTGCAATGTTCTGAAGACAGTTAAACTGTCAGGTAGTGACGTCCAGCAGGTGAACATGCAGCTCCATGAACACGCACAGCTGTGGAGTCCAGCTGCTTCGTAGTTCTGCAAACTTTGACCCCACAGAGTCGAGCTTTTCAGTTCAATCAGCTGCATTTCGATGTCCTCTGTGTCCAACCAGTTAATGTGAGACAAACCAGCTGCTCATTAAAGATTTCTGGTTTGATCAGAAAATAAAACATTGGTCCAAACACCTGAAAGTCCTGAAACAGCATTGTGAATTCTGTCTCCAGTCTATGGCTGTATCTGTGTATTTCCGCTGAGCCGACAGCTGCTGAAGCTTTTGAAGTGTCAGAATGTGGAAAGCTAACAACGTCCCTCTCACTGGTAGGCTAAGTTACTTTTAGCCAGTTACAAGCTGAATCTGGTAGTTGGGTTGTTAGCTAAGATACCGTCATTAAGAAGCGGCACAACCAATGTTTCTATGCGAGCTGATTTGCGATGTGCACCGCTGGCCATTTATTTTTGAATGCACCTTCTCAGATTAACTCGCTGCGTGTCGTGCCCAGGGCTGGACTGGGACAAAAAGAACGGCCTTTTGACTGGAGACCGGCCCCCCAGGTATTAAAGCCATAAAGCCTTTGAATGAAAACAACCCTGTTGTGACAGTGATGTACACTGTCTTAGATTGGATTAGATGAAACTTTATTAATCCCTCGGGTGGGTTCCTCTGGGAAATTCTGTAAATAAATAAATTTAAAAAGCTTGTTGGTATATGTATGATTTCTATACAT
>NW_024584208.1:0-21192 GCF_018398535.1 Haplochromis burtoni
TGTGTATTTTGTTGTACAGTTATTTTATTTTCAATTTAATTTATATATTTTATCTTATTCTTTCCCAGTGTGTTGTACAGTTATTTCATTTTTAACCTTAATTTATATTTTATTCCTTCCTAGTTAAATTTACCCTTTTTAATTTTTCATATTTATTTCCTATCTTATTCATAGCCTTTTCCTTTTTTGTTTTCTTTAGGTCACGAGCAGTTGTCCAAGCATTTCACTACATATCGTACTGTGTATGACTGTGTATGTGACAAATAAAATTTGAATTTGAATCAGTCTGTTGCCACAAGCCATCAGAAACTCCAGGTTGGAAAACAGTTAAGTTGTAAAATGTTTAAAATCCAAAACAGCAAAAATGTTCCAATAACTTTTTTAGAGCTAATCTTGTTTTCCTCTTTGAATCAGAGTTGAACCAGTAGTAACAGAAGTAAACTTTATACAAATGTCAAAAAAGTATGCCAAAAATCGAGTGTTCAAGAAACGATAACTGATTTGGTTCTTTTAGTTTACTTTATTGATTCATGTCTACCTACTCTCTGACTTAAATTGTTATGTAAAGCTTTGAAATGCCTAGATATCGAAAAGACTACTGACAAAAGCTGTGTCGCATTAGGTTTCGACTGCTAGCACGACCTACCTTACATCAATAGAAAGTTTATCTCCAAAGGCGTCCCTTATTTGTTCAGAGACAGTTTTCTGGTCCCAGGATTTTTGGAATTCAAATCCATTCAATATATGCCCTTGTTCATGTAAATGTTGTTTTGTGCGATGCAGAGTTGGATTGATGTCTTCTAGCAAGATTAAAATTCTACCCCAAAAAATAAATAAATAAATACAAAACTAAACAAAAACAACAAGAAAATTAACCCAACCTTTTATTTAGCAGGCTAATGTAGCTAACACCTCCCACATTAATAAAGAAAGTAAATCTTAAAGTAAGCATCAACTTACACTCGGGTCACAAGTAAAAACACCCACTAATATTGAAATAAATGCCACAGTCTTTAATGTTTTTAATGTGGATGCTGCTGAATAAATTAGCTAGGGCTAAAAATTTATAAGGGTAACAAAGTGCGTTGCTAAATCAGCAAAGCACATTTCGTATTTTGTATTTCGCAGTTGTATAGTTAAGTGGAAAACTGTTTCGTTCTTACCTTTTCCTTGATCTGCAGTTCCAGTTGCCAAAGTGTTTCTGGGTCTGATATCGCAAAGACTGCCCCACTCCAGTCGAACTCCGTGTAGCTACTTGACTCGTTGAAGCTACCCGGGTGTTATGGAGTTAAATCAGGGCCATAATGTTTGTGTAGTTAAAAGAAAAATTTGAAATCGAAAATATGTAAACTGAAAGCAAAAGTCACATTTTTAGAGTGAACTTTGAAAAAGAAAGAGTTGGATTTAAAATAAAATCAAACGTTTTGAATATTTGTATTATTTCTCTGAGTAAACTTTATTTAAAAATTTTCAGTAATCTTCTTTTCATTATTATTATTTTTAAAAAATCTATTCAGTCTCAGATTACATTTTTTCAGATTCAGATCTTTTAAATTAATGTACAAAAAAAATTCTTCAGGTTCGGATTTTTCTCTCAGCTTCAATTTTTTTTTTCACTTTCAGATCTCTATTTTTCAGTTACAGACTTTTGGCCCTGTTTTGGCCTGGTGGGCGTGGCTACACAGAGAGGGGCGGGGAATCATGAGTGACAGCAGACCGCTGCAGGCTCAAGATGGTCCATTTTTCATGTTGCCTTCAGGAAACCTGGGAATGAACATAATTTATCAAACACCTCCTGCACTGTATTATTTGATAATGTTTAGAAAACATGTCATGCATAACTGCTAAAACTCAGTTACTAAAGCTCTTTCAAGCAGTAATGTGTACAAATTACGCCGTAACTGATCAATTATGAGACGTTTTCCCAGCCACTACGTGAGAAGTGGTCATTTCCCATGCTCTCAAAGTAGCGCGCATTGTATCGGGTGGGGGCTGCTGTTAACTTGTCCCTCAGTGAACGATGGCGTCGATCTTCCAACAACACTGCTGGCGCGAACAATCAGGTGAGTGTTTAAGTTTGGAACAATTACACTGCAGTCTGTGAATACTACGAATTTAAGAAGTGGCTATTGTTACGGTTAATTTTTCGGCTATTCTTTTTTTTATTTTATAAAGCAACACATTAACAAGAGAATTCTGAGTAAAACCAAAGTTACTTTCCCTAGTAACTAGTTACTTTGAAAGTAAAGTAACTTGAAGTAACTGAGTTACTTTTGAGAGAAGTAACTAGTAATGTAACTAAGTTACTATTTTAAAGTAACTTACTCAACACTGAAAATAACATAATGTGATCTGCTACTTCACGCACACGTGAAGAGAAAAGAAGAAAAGAAAATAAGAACAGTGAACGAAGCAGAGAAAAAGGTGAACCTTCCACACTGTCCATTAGTTGATAGACTGTTTTATGTGCCAGTAACTGTATGTCCCGCTATTTTTGTTTCTGTAATGCTCACATCTCACTGGTTTCCTGCAGTTATTGTCACTATGTCTTTTTTCAGGTGTTCATATTTTCCAGAGTATGAATGGCTGTAACTGGGATGACGAGACTGGACAGATTAATGCGTTCAATCAGTACAGTTATAATGGAGAAGACTTTCTAACATTCGACCCACAGCGACTGACATGGATTGCTCTAAAACCACAGGCTGTCATCACCAAACTGAGATGGGATGGTGAAGAAGATCAATTAAAATGTAATAAGAACTTTTATGTCCACGAATGCCCTGCGTTTTTGAAGAAGTATGTTCAGTATGGGAAAAACGTTTTGCAGACAGCAGGTAGAATTAAAGAATCTGGTGTAGAAAAATAAAATAAATTATATGACAATTCAAAGATGTGTAAAACCTTCCTAGCTTTATCTTTTTTCAGTTCTTCCATCAGTGTCTCTCCTCCAGAAGTCTTTATCCTCGCCAGTCAGCTGCCACGCTACAGGTTTCTATCCTAACAGAGGTTTGATGTTCTGGAGGAAAGATGGAGAAGAGCTCCATGAAGGTGTGGATCCTGGAGAGATCCTTCCCAACAATGATGGGACCTTCCAGATGAGTATTGATCTGAATGTTTCATCAGTCACACCTGAAGACTGGGAGAGGTACGACTGTGTGTTTCAGCTCTTTGGTGTGAACGAGTACATCATCACCAAACTGGACAAAACACTGATCAGGACCAACTGGGGTAAGACTGGATCCTGGAATGGTTATGAATCGTTTTTACAGAGTAACCATTGATTTTAAATAGTGAATACTCTGTCACACCAACCCTTTGCATGTCCTCCTTCACTACATCAATTTTCCGTTTCCTTCTGGTGGCACCTCCATCTTCAACATCTGTTGTCTAATGTTCTCTGCTGGAGGTTTCTTCCTGTTAAAAGCTGTTTTTAACATATACGATCAATTGAGTGTTATCAAGTCTTGATAATGGTGTAAGGGTTTTACATTAAAATATTAAGTTTCTTGAGATGATGCTGGATAAGCTGACCTTTGTCACACTGGTGTTCACCAATCCAATCAAACAATTCTATTATCAATTCATAAAGAACAATTACTAACAAGTCAGTAAGATGCTTCACTTAAAATGGAACACAAATGGTAGATAACTGAAGTAAGCAAAAAGTAATGAAATACTATAAGTATGGTTTATCTTCAGCGTGCACAAGAAGATTAAGTACATTGGAGTATTAACTGAGTTTTAATGGTTTTCTGTTGCCTCCAGTTTTGTCAGATGCATCAACTGTGAGGTCCTTACTGAGTCATTCCTCACTTGTTCTTTATAACACAGAGCAAAAATGTGTGGGATTACTAAAGTGTTTCCACATTTTGTTCAATAGGGAAGCCCGCTCACATTATACCTACAGCGGTTGTTCTAGCTATCGTCCTCATTGCAGCTGTTGCAGCTGTGGCGGTTGTCGCATACAAAAGAAAGAAAGGTGAGTGATCTCAGTTGGAGAAACATTACATTTAGTTTTTGAATTTGTGTTTTAGTCCATACTGACACATTTAACATTAGTTCCAAACATGTACAGCCTGAAAGAGTAGCGTATACGTGTATATATATAAGAGTTTACGTTTCAGAGCCACAGAGAGATTAATATATGACACCTGACTGATAATGTGAGAAGCATCAGTGTAATAGATAAGAAAAGAGCTGATCTTCATTGCTGTGCAGAACACAAATTATTGAAATCTCTACCTGTGAACTACATTCGAGGAAAAGAGTTTGCTCATGTGGAACAGCGTAGAACATATTACTGCTGGCATTTAGAATGAAAAGCACACTTCAAAAAACAAGCTTCGTGTTCCTGTGATGCTTAATGCTTTTAAGGAGTAGTGATGAGATTTTGTGTCATGTGACCTTTAGTCATGTGTCTGCCAATCATTTCTCGGTGTGAGTTAAAAACAAAAACTGAAACAGCTCGTGATTGTTGCGGTAAAAAAAAATTTCTTGGTGGTACTTTCCCTCATGTTCCACCATGCTCAGCATGTGATATTTATGCTTCTTGATAATGTGACTTCCCTATTCATATTTCTGCTTGCCTGATTCTTTATTGCATGTTTAGCTAGAAAGCTAGTGTGTTTGCTAACAGAAATCATCAATCACTGTACATTATAGAAAATATCAGCTTTATCTTCTTGTTCTTACAGCTCCTGCCAATGCCTCCGAACAGTCTGAGACACTAAATCCACAAACATGACCATCCTTCACGCAGTTCTGCGCTCTGCATGACTTTGCTCTGGCTGTTTCAGTTCTTCCACAGTTTAAAGTTTTACATTTTATATACAGTACTTATCAAAATACCCAACAGGTAACATGATACATCATAAAAAGTTTTTTGTTGTTTATTTTAAAGGCCCACACTGCAATAAATGTATGTGCCTCAAATGAAGCTCAAATATTGATATAGTATCATTTCAAAAATATAATTTATCTTGGTTCATTTAACTTTAGGGGTGTTACCTCTTCTGGATGTTTATATGTTTACTTTTTGTGTAGTTAACAGTCAAATATTTGTCACCCTTTATTAAATCTAATGTATAATAATTCATGCATTACATGTATAATCGTTTCATGTAATGAATTTGACATTTACATTCAGTTAGAGAATTTATATGTTATGTCTGATCATTGGTCATATCACCTGCATGGGACAGATGGCTTATAAATCACTCTGGGTCTGCTTTGGCATAAAGCCCAGTTCACACTTACCGTAACTTTTTATAATTATTTGAACATTTAATGTCTTCTAAACAAGAAGACATTCTCTCCTTACTTTTTCATGTATTCAGAAATATTCTGTATTGATGTGCAAAACCTTTTATCTACAAAACATTCATATGTTTGAGCTACATGTTAATGTCATGGTCCTGAGTCTGTGACTCAGTGGTTTTGGTTTTGGTAATTATTATCTTGTTCTTAAGGTTAATTCTTGTTTTCATGTTCTTTGGGGTTGGGCTCTGGTTATATTTTGAGCAACTTCTGTTCTGTGTTTCTGCCCGCCCTGGTCCCATGTCTCTGTGTTTGTCTGTGTTCAGTCTGTGTGTTTCCTGTTTTACTTTGAAGGTCAGTGTCTCAGATTAATGCATTCTGTTTTGCTTCCCTCGGTTCTTGTCAGGTTGGATTGCTTCCAGCCGTGCTTCTCTTGTGTCTCTCCTTTCCTTGTTACTACCTTTGTATTTAAGCCTTGTGTTCTCTGTGCTTAGTTGTCAATGTCTCATCCCTGGAGCTGTGTGTGTGTGTGTTTCCCTGTGTTTCCTTGTGTCTCTGTTTAGCATTCCCAATCTAGTGTTGTATTCTGTATTGTTGTTAAGCCTGCAATAAAGCAGTGATCTTTGAGTTCAGTTCTTTTTCCGAGAGTTTTGCATTTGCAATGACCCAGTGTTTTGTTTGTTATTATTATTGTTGATTTATTTATTTATTATGTTTGGGTCCTTTTCCTGCAACACACAGCTGTTCCATGATACAACCAAATGATAAAACAATGATAAATAATTTCTTTTATTGTGGCACATGATTTTTTTCCATCTTAAAGAGTTGAAAGTGAATTGTTTAGTTATTTTTAAGAAAAAAAAAAGGTCAAACAGGCTCAAATGAGAAAATTGAAAAATACATCTTGGTAGATGACTTTCATTTCACAAATGGAAAGAAAAAGTTTATCTTTCATTTAATGGCTTACGTCTGTGAGTCCTCCAAGGACCTTAAGGTTTTCAGTTCAGTTGCATGAGCCTGGTATGCTTGCCCTGTGCTGCAGTATGGGCAGGTTTTTGCCACAGCATTAACATTTTTACATCTGTCGAAAATCACTACATCTGTAAAAATGTAAGACGACAGTATACTATAAACATGACACATACCATACTATAATCCTATGAGGACTAAAGCTTCACTAAAAACACATCACACTTATTGAAAGAGGAGGAAAGAATGGTCTCAGTGTGAGCTGGATAATAGAAGATTACAGAAAGACCTGTATAAGTGTATCAGTAAATTTATGCCATATGTACTTTGAATTCAGGTGATTGGACACAGGAATCATGTGTAATTTTCAATTATTCTGTTTTTTTTTTTAATTATTAATCCTGCCTGGACTCTCTTGTAGTGTTGCTAGTTACAGATTCTTTATATAACACCAGCAGCTAAACTCATGCAAACTCCATATCTTCTGTTACTTTCTGCATCTGCACGGCTGAGGGGAGCCGAGTATCCATCATTTGACTCCACTGCTGTTCAGAGCCTTTCAGTTCTTTTAGTCCCAACAAGCTTTCTGACATCTTTCTGTCACTTGCTCAGAGATTTGTCCTTACCCATGCCTGCTTGGGGCTTTTTATTTCAGCATAGAGCATTGATAAAAAGTTGGTTGCAAAATGACACACCATCTCTTAACAGTGAAAAGTCTGTGGGAACTAAAAACAAAGACAGCTTAAAGACGACATGATATAAGTGAAAATAATCTCCCTTTTGCGTTTCTTCTGCCAGCTGTAGGTGGGCTCATTTTGGAAACTGTGGGCCGTCTGAGAGTAAGAGCAAATATAATTGTTTAGTTTGGAGGACATATTTCATCAGAGAGTTGATCTGGTGGGTGACGGTTTGAATCTAGCACAGTTCCAAGTCAAGTCCATCATATTTTCAAGGTCTGAAAATCCTCAAGCTTTAACCATACAGAAAGGATGAAGTTATTTATGTTGCTTGTCTTCTGCCCTGCTGTATTTGCAGGTAAAAAAAACCATTTAATCAAATCTGTAAACAGCAGCATGTTTGTTTTGCTTTTGTAGGTAGTTCATAGACTCTGTATCAATGCTCATTTAATCATTTTATGAGAATATAAAACAGGATAAATATATATTTTAATCATGTGTATGAATTTTACTGGTGTCACAACTCTTTTTCATTACTATCATTAATGATACAGATGAAAGGGCTTGATGTAAAAAGTGTGAAAGAAGTCAGGTTTTCTTATATAAAAGGTTCAAATCAGATTTATCTCATTAAAGTAGTTTTTAAAGATTTAGGCTGATTATTATCAATATTTTTGTAGTTCAGAAAAGGGAAAACTTTTATTTTCTTTACTCACAGAGGTTTATTATTTACCTATCAGCTAGTCAGAGTCCAGTGGAACCAAATATGCCGTAGAGGTGGTTTCACTCAGCAGCCAATCACATTCACATGCCCTCTGATCCCAACAGTCTGTGATATTTGATTGTGAAATGTAAATAAATTGTTTGTATAGTTGCAATTATGTCTTATTCTGAATGAAGCCACTTTAATACTCCAGTTAACTAACAACTTCATCCACATCTTTGTCAAAATATAAATAACATTAAGATTTTCTTCTGTCACATTGTGTCCTTACATGCTCACACACACACACATATGCAGACACACACACACACACACACACACACACACACACACACACACACTCCTACTCACATCACTTTTACTGATTCTCATACGAGAATGTGTTCACCAAATCATACTGAATGCATCACATTTCACACTCTATTTGTATGTTTTATTGACTTATATACTAACAATATAAACATTGTTCGCCCCACAGAGAGACACTCACTGAAGTATTTCATCACGGCATCTTCTGGAAACCCAAACATCTCAGAGTTTATGGGTGTTGGGATGGTTGATGGCGTCGAGGCGGGTTACTGTGACCTCAGAAACAGGATATTGGAAATAAAACAGGACTGGGCGAAGAAAATAGTAGACAAAGACCCTCGGCAGTTACAGTATTACACTCATGTGTGCTTTGAGAATCTGCCACCCTTCTTCACAGATACAATGTCCACTGTGAAGCAGGATTTCAACCAAACTGGAGGTGTGATATTTTATGTTATTCCTTACACCAGTCAGTACAAATTATACAAATGCCTACACAAAAATGATTTAAGTAAATTAATTTAGTTTTTTTTTTATTTTTTTATTTTGTAATTAAAGATCTTAAGTCTTAAAAATTTACTTCTCCACTGAATCCAGGAATCATCAAACCTTGTAGATGTGAACATACTTAAAACTGTGATAAAACAATCAATTATAATCACTGTTGTTTGTCCTGCGCTTAACAATTGTATCTTCACAGTTCTGATTCTTATAATTTGTCATCTAGATGTCTACTCCTGGGTTAAATTAGTTTCTGTCTCTTGTCCTTCATCTTTTATTTTTGAGGTATCAAATCAAGTTAATTTGTACATGTTACAGCATTTCAGCTATCTTCCTTTAGTCATGCTAATAAAAAGTTGACAGATCAGCTCAGATCTGAGCATAGCTCAAACCTTGAAAAATAGCAGTGATTCACGAAATGAATAATATTAACAGGTTCATTTTAGTGTGTGTTTTGTTTCTCTTTCTTCAGGTGTCCACTTTTTACAGAGGATAGATGGCTGTGAATGGGATGAAACCACTGGCAAGGTGACCGGATTGACACGTTTTGGTTATGATGGAGAGGACTTTATTGAGCTTGATCTAAAGACACTGACATGGATCGCACTGAAACCAGAGGCTGTCAATACCAAAATAAGATGGGAGAGAGCTGATCTGAGAAACGCTCAATACTTTCTCAATGTGGTTTGTCCAACTTGGCTGAAGACAGTTTGGAACACTGCAAGAAGTTCCCTGCAGAGAAAAGGTCGAATTGCATGACCCAAAGCATTTTCATGGATGCATTATTTTTATATTATATGCAGTAGTTTATGTTGAAATATATTTATAAAAAAAAGTTATCTCTGAAAAAAATGTGTAGGTTGACTATTACATCCTCATCCTAGACTTAACAGGTTTGTAATTTTCCATTCTTTCAATCCCAAGATTCCTGAACAAAGTTTAAACAACAGTTCTCAAATCTATACTAACAACCAAAAAGCAGGAGAAAAAGGATTTCAACACAAAGAGCTTCTCATTCCCTTCAGTTTCTAGATTCTGATCATGCTGCCTACACAAACATTTAATTCAACATTTACAATATTTACTGGCTCACTTTGCCTCCCAAAGAGATATGGAGAGGTAAAGGGGGATGTCATACAGATGCTACAGACAGGTAAAAAATAAAAGTAGCAGCAACGAGTAAAGCACAAAGGACATGGAGAGCACCAGAAGGTCACATAGAAAGTAAAACAGTGTGACACCTGTGAGGCTCAGAGAGAAGACTATATCCACACAGTGTGGAGTGAACGCAGGTGAAACCAGTGAGGGTGTGGCAGACAATCACTCAGGAGGGAAACTAGACACAGGTGCAGACAATCAGCAAATCAGAGGTGGGAAGTAAAGCCACAGGAGACTGCCTGTCTCCTGTGGCTTTACTTCCCACCTTCCCAGTTGCAGTCTGGAAACTTTTCACGTTTCCAGACTGCAACTGATTGACTCGACCGACTCTTCCCGTTGTGTCTTACTCCCAATAAAGATCTCAGGGGAGCAGAAGCAGCAGGCATTTATTAATATAAAAAATCCTTCACTCAAAGCCTCATTTTAATTTGATAACAGCTGAATGTAACATGTGGAACAACTGCATCATAAACAGTTTTATTATAGCACAAACTCAGCTCTATTTCATCATCTCATGTGTAACAGAGCTCAGGCCATTTTCACAACTTGACAGTGTGAAAAATGATCATACTGGAGAGGAGAGATGCACAGGTGGGGGCGACATCCAGACTGAGAGAAATTTGCCCGAGTGTTTGGAATTTTTTGCTGAGGACTGTTACGCTGGTTTATATCAATCTGAACAGATTAATTGATGCTTATTTTGGATTGCAGACTTTGGACTTGGAAGCTGGAAAGTGGAGTCAGTGTGGGAGGGTTGGGCAGACTAACATGATAGGGAAGGAGGTGGAGAGCTATAACAGCAGTTATGGAGATGAGCGATGAGGAGGTATATGGGAGTAATACAGAGGTAAATGAGCAGCAGGAGGTGGTGAGAGGAGGTGGATACTGGATGGCCAATGACAGAAAGAGAAACAAGGAGCAGGAGGCTAGGCTGGAAGGTAGAGACAGTAAGAGTTGGGAGGATGTGGTGAAGAAGCCACAGCTGGAATCCCTTCTTGTGTTGAGCTTCTAGGGTAATGGAGAAAAACAGGTGGAAAAGGCGACAAAGCTTGCGAGTGTAGGAAAAGTCAAAGTATAAAGAAGTGTGAAAGTTGGAGTGCAGAGAGTAAGTGGGAGTAAGGAGACGGTAACAGGAGTCCCCTTTAGTGTTAACACAGCAGAAATAGTCTAAGCTTGCGTAACTGTGGGGTACAAAAAGAATGATAAGAGGGTCAGAGAAACGTGTAGGTGGAACATAAAAACTGTATTTAGTGTTTATAAAGTATAAATGTGAGGGAATGTCTCAAGACCTATAAAGTGGTTGAGTTTCGGCACCTTGCCAAAGCACGTGGAGGCAAGAGAAGGTCTTCAGGATGTGGAGATCATGAATGGAAAATGTGGGGCTGGTGTCAAACCACAATGCTTGAATTATGGAGGGGAAGGTAGGGCTGCCTACTGAGGATGTGAGACGATGAAGCAAGAGGCTGATTTCCCACAGTGGACAACCTTAAACCCATTTCTTTTGTTTTGGTACCTCCCACCAGAGGTCCAAGTGGAGCTGTGGAGCCAGCAGGTGTTTAATAAAATAACACATTTCTGTTTCGTAGCCTCAAGTTGAAGTAATGTCAGTTAAATATGACGTGTGGAAATACTGCAAATTGCGTTTTTCCTTAACTGTTCGCATTTCCTTTCCTTACCTGTTTTTCTTTCTCAACTTTCAATACTACTTTCATCCACGTTCACTCACTCTACACAACTTCTATCTTCCTCCTCTCCAGTTCTTCCATTAGTGTCTCTCCTCCAAAAGACTCCCTCCTCTCCAATCAGCTGCCACGCTACAGGTTTCTATCCTGGCAGAGCCGTGATGTTCTGGAGGAAAGATGGGAAGGAGATTCATGAAGATGTTTATCTTGGAGAAATCCTCCCCAACAATGATGAGACCTTCCAGATGAATGCTGACCTGAGTGTATTATCAGTCACACCTGAAGACTGGGGAAGGTACGACTGTGTCTTTCAGCTCTCTGGTGGTGAGGACATCGTCACAAATCTGAATGAAAGCATTATCAGGACCAACTGGAAAGGTGAGAAAAACATATTTGAGTAATTTAGTTTGTTGATACAGTGGATTGTCTAAACTGTGAGGCTTGAATCTTTCTTCCTGGCTTCTTTTTTCATTATTATTATTACTTTGGGAATAACTGATGGAGATCCAAGCTGGGCTGGCAAATATGTACATTCTTCGAGGCTGTTAATGCTGTTAATATTCTTAAGATTAAGAAAAAAACTTATTTTTTTAGTCTGTGAATTAAAAAAAGTTCCACTAATGTTTCATACAAAAGCCATTCCACGATCAGTGGACTAACTGAAATTGTTTTATTTTTTTAACCCTCCAGCTCCTGTCAGTGTCACTGAACTCTCTGTGTGACTGAATCAACATCATGTAGACAAACACAGCACCCTACAACCGATGATACACCCCTCCAGTTAGACAAGTTTAGGGAACCGAAGATTCATGGTTATTTTATTAGTGATTTTTCTAAATAACAGTTTTTAAATTTCTAGTAATTTTTAATACCATCATATAATCATTCAGTTGTTACTGAAAGAGACAAGTCAGAATCTGTAATATCCATTTCAGTCAAATTAATCTATTTCATCCATATTAACAACGTTTAGTAGTTTTCAGTTTGAGTTTCAGAGCTCAGAAACATCAAACTGTCCCGTGTGTCTCCAACACTGCCTGTTCTCCTGTGTGGGTATTAAAAGGTTGCTCTACATTTATTATGTCCTTAAGTGTCAAACCAGAGCCTGACCCACTGCTTTCAGCTGGATCAGCTGGCCAAAAGTTTTTGGCAGTGTCATGCAACTCTTTGCTTAAAGTTGTTTTATTTTCCAATAAAATGAATTTGTGATTTTTCCCCCCCAATGTTATGAGTGTATATCTGTGTCATGAGTGTGTATCTCAATAATGATATGCAGATGAGATGCAATTATGCCCCTTCTGGCTGCCTTGATAATTATTTTATTCAACTTAATGTCAAATATGACGGCCTCGCAATCATTTTCAAAATTTAGTGATAATCATCAGCCAGAAAACTCAAAGCATAAAAATGTGACAGAAATCAGGGATTTTTGGGAGGATACTGTCCTGTGTTTTGTTGCTCACATAAAAATGGTTTTCAGTCATGTTTCATTCAAATACAAATAAATAAAAATGATAAATCTCTTAACTACTGTATTTGTTTTCTTTATTGACTTTTTTTTTAAAGCGTTATTAAAATGTTTTTAGAAGCAATAAGGGATAAACTGCAAATACACAACCTTATTAATTTTTGTTCAATTTTCTAAAAAAGTAAAAAAGACAGAAAGATGTTTATCATCGTAGAGAAATGAACGCCCTTAATATATTTTTAAGAAAGAAAAACGTCTCAAGTAAAAACAATTTTGTAGAACAGGTTAAATGTTGTTGTTAGGCCTTAAATCCACAACTGATCAACAAACGTGTTTTGTGTTGTGTGAACTTTAGATTTTTTTTTAAAGAGCTTTTTTCTCTTTTAGAACAAAACAAATATGTGGACATTGTGTGGGTTTTTTATGCAGTAAGTGCATATGTGATAATTTCTTTATAAATGCACACAAAATGTCACATGCATGGTTAAATGTCCTCAGCACTGCTGTAGGTGAATGAGGCAGCCGATCATATGCATGTAATTTAGCTCTTTCCCAGAAGGCGTCACTGCTGAGCTTTCTAACAGCGGAGGCATTGATTAAAGCTCAACCGGAAAATGACACTTTGTACACACTGTACAAATGCTTACGGCAATTTTACAGCCTTTTCACTTTTCTGTTTACTGCGTGTAGTTTAGAATGAGCCCATGAACGCTGTCTGGTCTGCTGATCCAAGACCTCTTTGAGGTACTTATCTCGAGCATGCTTTTTGACCACTCTGCATGTTCTGAACTTCTCTGTTTCCCTGTCACAAAGTGACGTGGCGAGCATAAAAGTGGACTGACTGAGGCAGACTTCCTCAGAGATATAGACGGACAGAGGTTCACCAATGACTTAAAAACTGTTTTTATAAATTCTACAGAACAATTTCAAAATTCCGTTTCTCAAAATTGTGAAGGTTTTGAATATCTCATCAACTAAAGTTCAAGAAAAAGAGATCGCGTGGAAGAACTGAACATGATTTATTGTGATAGAGAAATGAATGTATTTCGTGAATAGACTGAGATGAACCATCATGGCAGAACAGAATTGCAGGGGTGAGAGAATTTAGGACAAGATGCCCCCCTGCAATCTAGGAGCTGTTGGTAAAGATGAAAACCGAGGCTTGGATGGAGTTCAATGATTTGTAATGATATAATTCTTAATCCAAATAGAATTTACCACGTAGTCTGTAGACTGCCCCCATCTGGCAACACAGCTCACTGCAGTCCCTGGATTGGAGCAGACTGCAAGCATCACGCTCTCTGAACCATAAATTCCACTGTTGATGAAGCAACACTAAGCGATGGAGCAGTGAACTCTTGCCAATGAGCCAACAAACACAAATTGTACTTGTAGAGCAGTTTATTGTGTGGAGAAGAGGGTGTTTGAGATCAATGAGCTGAAGCTGGTATGGTCTAATCCACAGACTGGACAGCGTGCTCTGTTTCCGCATTACAGAGAAACTTGGTCTTTAAATCATATTCCATTCAACACAGCGCAGCGATGTAATGCTGATGCATATGCACTATGAGGGTTGTGGGAGTGACTAGCATTGCATGTTTCAGTGGAGCCAGCCAATCATAAAGAATCTCTTACTGTTCAAGGGTCCAAAGGTCTTTCCTTGTTTTTTCAACATGAAATGATTGCTGCAGCTAGAGGTCCATGGTGTAAATGAGGCCTAATACATTAAATGTTTCATGTAATTTTAAGTTGTTTAACCTTTTAAAGCCTGAACCATGAAATAATTGCCAGGATTTTTTTTTTTAATTTATGACTTCTTATTTGTATTGTATTGGCTACATCTGGCTTTATTTATTATTACTGTTTTTATTGCTTAAAAATAAATTACTGTCAAGGTGATCTAAATACAGGTAAGGCTCCCATGCGGGGCTCCAAGTGAATACAGCGCATTTAATTACAGCGAATAACAAAACACCGTTCAAAAAAAGTCAGAACAGTTGGAAGGTTCAGTCTGCAAAAAGCTTAAAACCAACCAATGTCAGTTTTCTCCCAGAATTCACCAGAGTCAGCGTCACCGCTTGATGTCTTGAAAACTCCAAATGCTGCATACAGGGAAAGACTCACTATTAAATCAAAACACCAATAAGAGCAGGGGTACTGCTTCACTAACCACAAACCAGCAATTATGATTTACTGCTGTGTCCTTATGAAATGAGTTCATGCATGCAGGTGTGCTATTACCACCCGGTGTGTGAGCCAGAAAGGGGGAAAACTCCCCATGTCCCAAAAATGCACATAAATGAGCGCAACTACTCACACACAAAGGGTAAATGGTGACCAGACCAAAACACAACAAAATGGGAGATCACTAGGACTTGGGGGACCATTGTAATTGTGCAATTTATTGATGATGCAGAAGTCTGAAAAACTCAGAAAAACTGTGTGTGTGTAATATGAGACACTATAGTTTAGGAGTTAAAGAATAACTGACACTCCCCTAACCTGAGGGAGCTGAAGAGATCCTGAAAAGAAGAATGGGAGAAAATGCCCCAAAATAGGTGCGCCAAGCATGTAACATCATGCTCAAAACACCTTAAAGGTTGTCAAAAAAGAAGTGTGGTGACTGTCATTAACTGTAACTTATGCATGTTATGTATCGGCCTGACGCAAGAAGGGGCGTAAACCCTGACATTTAAAAACCATTTGAAGTGTGCTTGCTAGTGGAGATCTATGCTGATAATGTCGTGGTGTGTATATTCCCACACGTGTGTTTAGTAAAATCATTGTTTTGACTCACTTGGACCAGTGGTCGTTTGTTTCACACCTCAATCAAAAGAATTCGGGACAGTTTTCAGGAAACACTAAATGTTCAGTTTTGATGCTTATATGTTGAAACAAGATCTAGTGTGTGCATATGTAATTCTAAAACCTATATATACACCTTTCAGTATACGTCGTTCTTTCCAAAATAGCAGCCCATACCATATACACTTATGCTTATTGCCTTAACTTTCCCCAGATTGTTACCTGCGTTTTTGTGCTTGCATAATATCACTTAACCAACTCCAATGAGCTCCACCTCCTCTGCAGGTGTTGGAAAAATGCCAATCTCTAGCCAGGATAACTGGTAGAGTCCCTTTTTGGTTATTTGAGGCAGGTATTTATTTGCCTCTGTTTTTTAAAAAAAAATTATTATTATTTTTTATTTGTTGTTCATGATGCTTACGTGTGAGATTAAAAAAGTAGATGTGTAGCATTTGTCTGACTGCATTCGTGTACATTTGGGTTTGTCTATTCTTCCTCATGCTTTTCCATGCTATCAAACTCTGTCATCGTTACTGTAATCCAGGGGTCAGCCTCTGTGTGGTTCCAGTCTCAGTTTTCTTCTGTCATCATTTTGCCCTTCAGACTCACACTTATGTGACCTGCTTCCTTACTCACACAGTGACCCTTATCCAAGCCTCTACCTGCTTCATTTACCTCTCCACCAATGTGTAGACTCCAGGTGATCCCGCCCTGCTTCATTGGAGTCTAATTGACAGATTGCTTATTCCTCAAATTCTGTTTCTCTTTAAATCATGTTTAGTTTTTTAAGTGGGCTCTCCTTACTAAAGTGAAATAAATAATTTTGCTGTAAGACTTTGAGTTTCACAGTGAGATTTTGAGATTTTTTTTTACCTATTCTCAAGGTTGGAGTAAATCCATAGTCCCAGAAAAGTTAGATTTTCTTGAGGGGACTGTTTTCATGGACCCGTTTCATGATTGCAGTTTATGACTGGTTAAAATGCAAGTTTATTTACCTCATCCTTATGTAGACACATGTGATTCATCAAAATGATTAAGCAGGTTACTGAATGCTGAATACATCAATGAATCTTGAATGATTATAAACCAAACAATGGTTCCACTGAAAACTGTCTGCAGTGAGAAGTTAATTTGAATAATTAATGACAAAAACATTCCTTAATTATACAACAAGAAAGTATGTAAAAACAATGTTCCTAATTCAAAGTCACATTCATTTTTTAATTTTACAGTAAGACACTAGAAGTATATCTCCGCTGAAACCTCTGGAGCTCATAGCATCCCCGAGTTTGTGGCTGTTAGATTTGTTGATGAATCCACAAAGGTAGCTGTCCAGCAGCTGGTTCTGCTCTCCAAGCTCTATGAATTTACTCTAACTTCCACAGTTCAAAGACATATGTTAAAAGTGTCATGGTGGGCTGTGTGGCAGGCAGGCAGGAAAGAAAAAGGACCCAAGATGCAGGACTCTCCGAGACAGGACTTAAAGTCAAAGCGCAGTTTTTGATCGCTAGAAAAAAATATTTAAAACTCACCAACAAACAAAACTAAAATTCTGAACAAAGATGCTAAGCACAGAACATGGCTAAAGAAACTGACCAGGCACAGGAGGCAAACACACAGCATGTCAAGGGTACGACAGGACAGAGCACAGGAAAAGACAGGGCTTATGTACACAGGGAGTAATCAGGGAATGGGCAACAGGAGGGAGACACAGCTGGGAGAAATTAGGCTAACGAGTCAGGGGAGAAATTAGGCTAACGAGTCAGGGGAGAAGTAAAACTGAACACACTGACATGAGACATGAACTTTCAAAGTAAAACAGGGAATAAGACACAAATTACAAAAACACAAACGTTACACTGAGAGGTAGACAGAAAGAATATAACACATAACCAGATGACAGCGTGGCAGCTGCGGAACTAGGAGGCAGTGTGGGAGTTGCGGATGGTGATGCTGCAGGCAACCGTGTGGAAACCGCAGGTGGAAACACAGGAGGTGGCTGAGTGGAATCAGAGCCGTCAGCAGACACAAGGTGCTGAAGCGATTCCTCTGACCCTTCATCAATGACAAATGGCTGAAGCGGCTCCTCGGGCCCCTCAGCGGTGACGATGGTTACACAGGCTCAGGGCCAGCAGGCACGGAGACCTCCGGCGGAGGAAGTGTGGAGGGGGTGACAGAAACACTTCCCCAATGTTGCTGTCGTTGCTGCATCGTGGCGAGCTCAGTCTGCTGTGGCTGCTGCTGCTTAGACGTGGATCGCCGGGAGCAGACAAAGTCTACTAGCTCCTGAGCTTGTAGTGTGTCCCGGACTTGATGTAGCTCTTTAAGCAGGCTCGTTACTTCTGGGAACTGACAAAAGTGAGGGTTTCCCTCCAGAAATGCTTCAACGGCATTTATCCCAACCACCCTTGCCTTGTTATCCGAGGTGTGGGATATCCGCTTCATCAGGCCCTGGATGCGGGCCAGGTCATGCTCCGGGATGAGTCCGCTGGGTCCATTTACTGGTTGCGTCGTTCTGTCATGGTGGGCTGTGTGGCAGGCAGGCAGGAAAAAGGACCCAAGATGCAGGACTCTCTGAGACAGGTAGTGATGGCCTGCTTGAAGCTGACGCTCCGGTGTGTGTGTCACAAATATCAACACACTGCTTCAGAAGCACTGTGTCGAAGCTTGATTCGTTTGGCCAGAGTCACGTGATCAGTGACGTCCGAAGCTTCATTTAGAACCTAACTGCTTCGGTGTCTGATTCCCTGGTTTATAAGGAAGTGAATCATTCGCGGGATTTGTGGAGTGTTTGGATGGTGACAGATAGCGAACCACTGATATTTCTACTGAGAGATATGGAGCCAGCGAGGAATAGAGGAGGTTCTGTTGTGTGGGAGTATTTTGAGTTGATTTTGGTTGATCGGGTGGGTTTTCCAGCTTCGTGTTCTTGTTGTTTGCTTTTGTTTTGTGCGTGTTTATTTTATCTGAAAATGGGAAAAACTTAAAATGTCGAAAATCTGATTTTCATAATATAAATATCATTAAATAACTTTAGAAAAACTTCCATTTGACTCTTTACATTTAATGTTATAAAAATATATATCTTATTTTTTTTAATTAGTCTTAAACTGTTAGTTTGCAAAATGTGCAGCAATTTAATTTCTTTATTCTCTTTAGCTGATAGTTTGTGGGGCCCAGGTAGACTGTATAACTGCATCTCTACCAGTTTCTCTGCACTCCAGCCTCTTCTGTGCCATGTGAAGGGATTTTCCTTAATGCAGGAGAAATTATCTCAACGAAAAGGAACAGGTTCGGCCATCGCACACTAGAACAAATTCTCTTCTTAAATAAAAAGGAAAAAGGGTTACTTTAAATGCATCATGTTTTTAATTTGCAAGTTCATAAGCATTTTCCTTTTCCAGTTCACAATCAATTCTACCCCCAGGTCAAAAATATGTATAGGAAAATTTCCCTAATATAATATTATTTATAAATATACCCGTCCGGCGATTAATTTCATAAGTACAAGGAGGCAGGACCTCACAGCAGAAACATACTCCATAATGTGTTGTACATTATTATATGTATATTATATATAGCGTGGTATTTTTCAATTATTGTATTTACCAACATCAAGAAGTCACAAGCAAAGAAAGACCAAACCATGGTGCATGTTTAAACAAGGAAAGTTTACTAGTCAAAATTATGTATTAAAGATATAAACAACATTTTTTCACCCCCAAAAATACATGTTTAAAGCAACACAGCGGTGGCCCAATATCAGACAGAACTCCACTCTGTAGAGTGGGCAGTTATAATGAAGCAGTTGGTTTTATTTTGTGGATTCAAGCTGCTCTTCATATTTTTGGCCACCAGATGTCACCAGAGAGGACTGTGTTGAAAAGCTTCGAGTAATGAACCGAGCTTCAGTGCTTCAGAAAGCTTCATTTGGCCATCACTAGAGACAGGACTTAAACTCAAAGCACAGCTTTTATCGCTGGAAAAAATACTTTATAAATTAAACTCACCAACAAACAAAACTAAAACTCTGAACAAAGGTGCTAAGTAGTGATGTGACGTTCTGTATCGAGGCTTCAAAGCTAGTGTCGAATAACGGTGTGTTCACACCGAATGCGATAGACGCGAACAGCGCGACAGGTTTACATGTAAAGTCAATGGAAAAGCACGATGACCCGCGATTGTGGCTCCCGCGAAAATTCGGAAGCAGATTTGCGTCGCCAGTCTAGCGCGTTTGGAGCGCTTGACTCGCGAAAAAAACCACGCGCGTGAGTTATTGTGTTGCATTTTGTGCATACGCGCGTTACGCGTCTACCGCTCGAGTTGGAAAAATCTGAACTCCAGCGTCAAATCGCGCCGCGACAACCAATCAGGAGCCTGGTGACGTGGCTGTGACCTAGGTCAAAGGGGCAGATCCAGCCAAAGCCCTTCATTCTTCATTGGAAGGAAGGCTAATCAACTCCGTAGCAAACAACCTGGAGCTGTATGACACCAGTTGCTTTCTGTACCGAGACAGGAATATAAAGGACCGAGCTTGGAGGAAGATATGTAAAGAGATCGGGCAACCTGGTAAGTTCATTCATTTCTCTTTTGAAAGTTTTCGCTGACCCGGGGAAGCCGCACAAAAGCTAGCAAGCCACCGCTATTTTCCCACTGATGTACAAATACCGTTCTGCTTTTATGCATGTTGTCATATAGGAATATATTTTATTGTTTATTAATAAACAGCACACAGTGGTCCCGCTGTTCATCCACCACTGCTTCGCTTTTTCGCTGATTTTCTTTTTCTTTTCTTTTTTTTGCACCGTACAGCATTGCATTCTGCAGCCTGATTGACAAATCTCCTCCGTGTCGTGTCTCCTGCGCTTGCCAAATTTATCATGTTTGGTTTTGATAACCATCACGTCCAATAGAAAAAACAGCACAAAAACACCCATAACTATGACCCTCATTCGGAAATAGACACCTGCACCACGAGGGAAAAAGGCCCACGAAAGTGGCGGGCAGATGAAGACAAACGGCGGCATAATAATACTTTTACGTTTTGCAATCTACAAAGGTTTGCACTTTGAGAATCAATTGTGAGAACTGTGACCAATGTTCATGTGTGTGGGGAAAAAAGTGTATAAAGTGCGTGACCAGGGGCTAGTTATTCTGAGAACCCCTGCTGCAATAAATGAGGGACCACTGTATATACTTTCTCTGATTATATTCAACATGTTACCATTTAATACTGTACTGATAGAGCCAACTGATTCTGCAGCAGAGCATCCCCTGTTGCTTCTCCTGGCTCCCCAGTCCCTGCGCTTCTGCTGCTGCACCCACAGGTATGTACAGCAAGCACTGATACCTTTTTAGTCGGTGGGATTGCCTTGTGATCATCTTTACTAAATATCTACAACCAATCTGATTATATCCTGTTTTTGTTTTTTTCAATGTTGAAATTAAAATCTAGTAGCAGCCTTCTCAGTTCTTTGTGTTTTGTGCTGTTTCACAGGCCCACAGGGGAGGACGGCTCCGAGGTAGATGAGGGACGGGTCCCAGGACGGTCCATCGGCGGTGGAGCTGGCCATCCTGGAGTCCCTGAAGAGGCCACACCAGTCTCCAATGGAGCATTTCCTCCTCAGCCTTGTTCCTGCT
>NW_024584209.1:0-13459 GCF_018398535.1 Haplochromis burtoni
GACCTTGTATGTGAGGAGCAGCATTTTAAATTTGCTTTCAGGAAAGTTTTCAGGAAACACTGTGAAATGTTCAGTTTCTAGGCCATATGTCAGAGCAAGATCTAGAGTGTGAGAAAAGTAGTGGGTGGGTTCTTCTACATTTTGAAAGAAGTTAACTGAGTCTAATAATAAATAATAACAATGCCCTGTTAAGTATTTTTAAATGGTAAATGGACTGATTCTTATACAGCGCTTTTCTACTTTCCCGGAGTACTCAAAGCGCTGTATACAACAAGCCTCACTCACCCATTCACACCCACTTATACGAGCACTTCTAAACTCAAGTGCAACTAATAAACATTCATGCACATTCACACTCCGATGAACGCATCGGAGGGCAATTTCGGGTTAATATCTTGCCCAAGGATATTTGACATGCAGACTTGGGGAGCCAGGAATCAAACCTTCCCATCAGTAGCTGATCTGCTGTACCACCTGAGCCGCAGCCACCATTTTTAGCATCTACATTGACGTCAAAATCACCCACAATACTTATTTTATTTGTGTTGAGCGTGAGAGTGAGAAATCATACAGAAACCTTGAGTAAGGCATGGTGGGCAATAGATATCAACAAATAAAACTATTTTTGAGTTTTCTTGGGTGGACAAGGCTAAGCATCAGGCTTTCAAATGAATTGAAACTCCCTGGGTCTGTGGGTGATTAAAAAGCTGAGGTGCAAAGCTTGCTACCATATCCTCCCTTTGCCTGTGGTTTATAGATTCTGACATTTAGTATAACTCGGGGGTGCTGATTTATTTAAACTAACATAATCATCATGCTGTAACCAGGTTTCTGTAAGATTTGTTAATCAATTATTAATTGATGTGCTAACAGGCACTTAGAAAAGAGAGATTTAAGGTTTAATAATCTAGATTTTACTGTTTTACTTGTTGTAGTTGAGAATAATATGTTGTTCTTTCTTTGTCTTTTTTTGTGTTTAAATCATTTTTGCTGATTCAGTCCAGTAGTGAAATTTGCTAGTTACCAGCACTAATGTCAGGGCAGTACACTGATTAGTGTGTATTTCTTGGATAGCTAGTTAGCTAGCACTTTTACTGTACCATGCTGCTGAGTGACTGCTACTCGTCAAACACATTTCATTGCAATATTGACCCTGTGCTAACTTGCATATGACAAATAAAACTGAAAACTGAAACTGAAACTTTTACGGTTAGCTACGTTAGCTAAAATGGTCATTCGCTCTGATTCTTGCTGCTGCTCCTAATGAGGAATTTCTGTGTGTGTATTGATTTTGTTAATGTACTGAACAAAGTTTTGAAATAAACTCACCGTGGCTCCCTGTGCTCTGTGGTTGTGAATCCAGCATGGTAGACAGGACAATGGAAATGGACTGGCTGACTTCAACTCTCTTCTCCTCACTATTTACACTCCCTGATCCCACCGTTTGCCCCATGTCATTTACATTGTGAACACATCCTAATTTAAGCCTTTTTTTGGCTTTAATTCCCTGTTTACTCTGTGCTTTCTCTCTTTCTCTGGACTTACAGATAGTCCTTGAGAGCGACACCAACCATGATGGTCTGCTGGATTTCCAGGAGTTCTCTCAGTACCTCCAGACTCACGAGAAAAGACTCTGGCTCATGTTCCACAGACTGGACCGCAACAATGACGGTGTGTGCATGCTTAACACACAGTAAATACACCAGTTCTGTCAGTTACCCCGCCCATAAATATCATCTTTACAGGCCCCAATTTCCAATGCTGTTTGTACTCTCTGATGTGTTTGGTAGGGCAAATTGATGTGGGGGAGATCCAGCACTCACTACAAAAGCTTGGAGTGGAGGTTACCATGGAACAGGCCTCCAAAATACTGCAGAGGTACCATGTCTGAAATGGAAATTTGATTTTGTTTGTATTTCTTTACACAGTGATCTATTAAAGTCAAGTCTTCTCTATAGTTTACCTCATAAATCCCTCCATAAACTGTAGTTGGTTCAAAATACAGCTGCTCGTATTATTTCCAGAACTAGATCCACTGAACATATAACACCTGTTCTTAAACAGCTCCATTGGCTCCCAGTTCACCTCCGTGTCAATTTCAAGATCCTGCTTCTCACTTTCAAAGCGCTTCATAACTTTGCTCCTCCATATCTATCCGATCTTCTCCATACATACTCACCCCTTCGTACACTCCGCTCTTCTTCAGCTTCCCTTCTGTCAGTTCCACCTGCTCAGATTTTACACCATGTGCCATTGTAGCTGACTTGGTTGAGCAGGTGATCCATATGCCAAAAGTCTACAGGTGCCTGGGTTTGATTCTATCTCCCTTGTGGTCACCCTACTTTCCAGTATAAAAAAGGTTAAAACTACATAAATGATTTAAACTCAACTGGCTAAGTCGGAGGATTAGCTTTGAGGCACTAAAAGATTAAGGGAGTTTACAAAGCCAAAGATTTTGTGGCAGTGACATTTGTGAAGGCCGCATCTTAAACAATCAGTAGCAGTTAGTGATAGAACTGAACTTTCAGGTGAGTTTCCAACTGGAGAAGGGCCCAGGGACAAGGCTGGCATACAGCTGGTTAGCACGTGAGGGGATTTAGGACACAAGAAGTGCACGTAATAGTAAGGATTTAGAAAAGCAGCTACTTGACTGCTGTAATCAGAGGATGATGAAGTGTTAATATCAAAATATTACTAACAGTGAAAAAGAAGTGCACAATAAAAGAAAATAATATTAATGGACTTGGGTTGCAAGATGGCACCTGTGTTTGGCTGTGCCTCTGCCTCTGTCTATGTGTTTGTTTATTTTACATATTGTGCAAGTATTTTTGGTACAGTTTTGCCCGGTGTCATCTCCCTTTTAATATATGATGCATCTGATAAAATCTGCTATGGATAATTTTCAGAGTCAACAAAATGAGGTTGTTTTTCCAGTGCTGCTTGAGCACTTTGCCTTTGCTTAGGAGGCTTCGTCAGAGGAAGCGGGGGAAAGAGCTGGTTTCTTTTTACTACTTTGTCGGCTTTGGAGAGAAGCAGGTCTTTGGGAGCTTCACTCTTGGGCTGCTGCCAGTCAGATTCACCTGAGGCTTGTTGAGGCTGGCCTGTTTTTCACATTGTCATCTGAAAGTGTGGAAAGCCATGGGAAAAATCTATTAAAAAGAGGCCTGTGTTGAGCTGGAAGGCTCAGGTTGATCAGGGTCAACTGGCCTCCTATACCACCGGAGTGAAGGTGTAATTTGGCAAGCCTTGGATTGCTTTGGAACGCTTTGAGTGCTCAGAGTAGAAAACCACCATATAGGAACCAGTCCATCTGCCATTCGCAGATATTGGCAGAGAAGCTGCCTCTGGCTAGGAGACGTGGCCGTCTTGAAACAAGTATTTATAATCTTGATTGCCGAATTACATGAAAACTTGTTTTAAACAGGTGAGAGGGAATGATGTCAAACAGATGGCACCTCCAACAACTTGCCTCACACATTATTGGATCTGAGCATCCTTAGAAAGTAAAGTCTGCTCATCCTCATCTTGTACAGCGTCTTGTACACTGTTGGTTCCTCCAGTCAGGTGAAGTACCTGTAGCCGTCCCCGTTTTCCAACTCTTCACTTGCCATGTTGATGGGCCTAGTTGCAGTGTTTTTTTTCCTCCGAAAGTCAGCCAACATGTCATTTGTGTTGCTGAAATTCAGAAGGAGGTGATTTCTTCTTTCTTCTTAATACATCCAACCACTGCAGTGTCATAAGAGAACTTCTGCAGGTGGCATGTTTCAGTCTTGTAATGGAAATTTGAGGTTCAAGGTTCAAGGTTCTTTATTTGTCACATGCATAGTTATACAAGTATAACACACAGTGAAATGTAGCCTGACACGCTCCTCGACATGTGCAAAAAAATTGGGGGGGTGTAGAGGAAAAACATTATATATATATATAGTATATACACTGGGTGAATGTGCAGTAGTAGCACAGGTGGACAGGAATGGAGACAGGACTGTCCCCTGTGGTGCCCTAGTATTACTAACCACCACATCAAACAGTGGTACAAATTAAGGGCTCTCTGACAGATAGTCAGCAATCCAGGAGACAATAGAAGTGGTGAGGTCCATCCTGAGCAGCTTATTATTTAGCAGAAGTGGGTTGATGGTATTAAAGGCACTGGAAAAAAAAAAACATGGTTTTAAAAATGCTACCAGTACCATCCTGTTAAGAGTGAGCATGCTGAAAGAGGTAGATAATCACCTCCACAAGAGGGTGGTACGCAAACTGAAAGGGGTCAGGGGATGTTTCACCTGCAAGATATGATGGGCAAGAACCACTCTCTAGCACCTTCATGACATGTGACATCAAGGCATCTGGTCTGAAGTCATTAAGGCCAGAAGGAATGGCTTTCTTTGGTACCAGTACTAAACATAACGTCTTCCATAGTATAATGTCTTCACCTTTTACAGCAACAAACTTAGGTTGAAGAGATACTGCAGGGGGCAGATGGTTGGGCATCACAGGACTTCAGGACCCTGGAATTGATGCAGCCAAGGGCCTGGAGCTTTAATTTAAACCCCTTTTCCATTAGTACCTACTCGGATCGACTTGCCACGGTTTGCCACCGTTTTCAGGGTTTTCCATTAGGTGATACTGTAATAATACTTGGTACCAGATACTAAAATAGTATATGCTCAGAAGGGGTTCTAAAGCAATCTGAAGAGGTACTAAAATGCATGGCACCAATTAGGGCTGGGCCATATTATACCGTTCACGGTAATACCGGTATAATGTTAGGCAATGATAGGAAAATGAAATATCGCGATAGAATATGAGTAAAACGCGCATGCGCAGTGCCTTTGTTTTCATACGCACATGGCCGATTGTTGAGTGAAACAGATGAACCAGAATTGGTTTGTAAAAATGGTGCAACTTCAGTGATGTGGAACTGGTTTGGTGTTTGTCCGTCAGATACACGACAAAGCACTTTTTTGCAGAACATGCAAGCGGCCGTCGGACTAAGATGCTCTTAAATCTGGGAGTAATCTGGGTCCTAAACTCCGTATGCTTCAGGTCAAACGAACACTGCAGCATCACTGAGTTAAAAACTGTCTAAATTCTTTCATCTTTAATAAAACGATCAGCATTGCTGCTTTACCAGGTGTAACTATGAAGTTTAACTTCCAGGCATCCATGAAAACAAAATTATTACATTTAACGGAGTTAGAAGTTAGCAGGAAGCTAGCGGAAGTTAGCTCGCTAGTTTCGCTAGTTACCTAAGCATGATATAGCATGTTCTGACTGAGAGATTTCTGAAAAAAATCAAACATACAGCTCTGCTATCACTTCCAACATAAATGAAGACAGGAAACTAAACAGCAGTGACGTTTGTAGGGTTACTGAAGTTGGGCTAGCTGGTATATAATGATGTGCTACGTGATCGCTAGCGACACAGCTATGTTAGCATAACATAAACAGTGAAGCTGGAGGACGAACACTAACACTTTTCCACTTATAAAAGTTAACGTGAAGGTTCCTTCATGGTTAGAGACAAATGCAATCGCATGGCAGGATGCTGTAAACGGACCAAACTTCAGTCAGGAGAACAACTGAGATAATCCATCCACAATACGAGGTTAGTCATTAATATACTGCAACAACATGGGAATAGAGCAGCTGTCCGATAAATACACATTAATGAATCAATGGTACAGAAGTGGAGGAAGCAAGAAGAATGAGTTTAATAAAGTTTGATTTATCTGACTGCTTTGTTTCGCTTAATGTGCCTTATAATCCCGTGCACCTTATGGTCCGAAAAATACGTACTGCACACTGCAGTTTAATGTTGCAAAGCACCTCTTTTTAACTTCAGTGGATATTATACATGGTTATGCTCAGGATATGTCAGCCCATTTCTACTGGAAATGCCTTTTGGTTAAACTTTCAGCAAGGAATTTGCATTTGCACTGTTACATTTTTATAAAGCTTTAATGTACATAAAAACCAGCTTCTTGTTTAAGTGAAAATAAATGGATAGGTTGTCTTTTTGCGCTAGTAATGTTGTGGAGTTGTATTTTGTCTCGCATCAATTATATCGTCAGTTATATCGTTATCGCAAATTTTCAAATATATATCGTGATAAATATTTTTGGCCATATCGCCCTGCACCAATTGGCCGGTCAGTGGCATCACTCAATGAGTTATGAGAGCGTCTTATTCACCAAAATCAAAACTGCTATTTTTTAAACCCGGCATCAAGGGAGATGGCATAAAGGGGGCAAATACTCTTTCACAGCACTGCATGCTTGCCCGTATGGTGATTTTGCCCATGGCCATTTGGGACCCTTGTGCTCCTGAATACATCTGTTATACAAATGTCAGAAGATGTGATGTCACTTTGTCATCCAGTTAATGAGGGCGAGAAACAGTGAGCATTAACCGGCCCTAACCTTCTCTCTTTCTCCCAGTATGGACAGAGATGGGACTATGACTATTGACTGGAATGAATGGCGTGATCACTTCCTGTTCAACCCTTTGCACAACATGGAGGAAATTGTCCACCACTGGAAGCACTCCCATGTAGGAGTGTTTTTTTTTGTTTGTTTTGTTTTTCACTTTTAAATGTTATAAATTATTAATAAATGTTAACATCCTGACAGTATTTATATTTTCATGCTAATGGGTTATTAGGATGAAAATATTTGGTAGTATTTGGCAAAACATAATCAAGTTGAACTGTGAACTACACTGTTTTCATTCATACCTCATATAGATGTAGATTATGTAACAGTTAGCATGTGTTGGCAAGATGCAGTGGCGAAGAACGAGCAAACACAAACACAGTTTCTATCTTTCTAATGTTGTTTTAGATGTTTGACATCGGGGAACACCTGACAGTGCCTGATGAGTTTTCAGAGCGGGAGCGGCAGTCAGGTTTGGTATGGAGGCAGCTGGTTGCTGGAGCCATGGCAGGGGCAGTTTCCCGGACAGGAACTGCTCCACTGGACCGTCTCAAGGTCTTCCTGCAAGTGGGTATTCACACTGTCCTGCCACTGATACACACATTTAGTTTACTATATAATGACCTGAAAAGAGCCAGAGACATTAGTCGACTTAATGCTCTGTGTAATTTCCAGTGATTGTTGTTATTGCTACACCCAGTCCTTAACGGACACATATTGTGAAACTCCACCTCTGTGAAGAGGTTTTTTTTCCAAAGTATGAGTTTTGAACATTTGAAGCCTCTTCAGCAACAAGATTACCTTCCAGCTTTACAGCAATTACTTCCCCTACTATGTGCATTCTGAGTAGATGCTTCCATGTGGTTGTTCACACAAAACTAAAACAAAGAAAGATGCCAACAGGTAAGAAGGAAGAAAAACATTAATAAACATTGAGAAAAAAACACTAGATGATCCATTAGAAGTTCAAAAGACCAAAATACGATACAGCGAAGGTGCAAAGGAGTGTTCTTTGAACAGGCTGATCCATATGAACACCAAGATTGGTCACTTTTGTCATTGGCTGTGTGTGGCAGGCAGGAATGGAGGACCCAAATACAGTCTCTCTGAGGCGAAAAGTGAACCCCAAAACAGCTTTATTGCTGGACACAAGGAAAACTAACTAAACTGAGGAGTACAAAATAACCTAGACAGACAGAACACACAGGAGGACAGAAGAAACAAAGGGCTTAAATAGACGGAGAACACAGCTGGGGCTAACATCACACAACGAGACAGGACACAAAGCTGAACATAACACGTGAGACGAGGAACCTTCAAAGTAAGTGAAGCAAAACAGAACATGACCCACATGGAAGTAATGGGAACACAAACTGACATACACACACAGATGAAACCAGAAAATAACAGACGTGAAAACACAAGTGAGACAACGAGACACAAGAACACAGGGAAGGCACCATAAAAAAACTGAGAACTACACATCAGGAATACTAAATATAACTAGGGGAGCTAGAAATACAAAACTAAATAACAGAAACACTAAATCAAAGAACGTAGATGAACAAAACCGTTTTCAGAAGCCACTGGGCAACTGTGGGTGCTTCTGACTTGAACCAGTAAATTTTTATCATTTTTCTTGCAGTCATGAGGAGGAAATTTAGGAGAAAGCGCTGCTCATAGGAGAAACCATCAGGAAAGATATCCAAAAAAAAGATCAGAGTATCCATTGGGAAGTTGACTGACAATATGTTTTGCATAATGTTCTTAACATCTATCCAGCTCTGTTGTATGCAAACACAGTCCCAAAAGAGATGCGTCTGGTCCCCCCAAACCCCACAATTTCTCCAACACTTATCACCAGAGATGGGCAGTAAAAAAATTGAAAAAAGTTGGAAAAAGTAACGCGTTACTGTAATCTGATTACTTTTCTCAAGTAGCGAGTAAAGTAAGGGATTACTATTGCAAAAAAGTAATTGGATTACTGTTACTTTCCTGTAAGCACGCTGCGTTACTGCGTTACTAAAGCCGTGATTTTTTTGCGAGAGTGTCTCATGACAATGACGTAAGCGAGTGCAACGTTCGTTGCAACAGCTGTGTGCAGATCAACAATGGATAATATATAGAGTGCGGGAGAGCTTATGACCGTGCAGCGTTTAACGCGTGGAAGTACTGACCTTACTTTGAGTTTGATTCCGTAAAAAGTGACAAAAACATTAGCGTCCACTGTTCACTGCGTGGGAAGAAAACTTATTTTTACAGCGAAAAAAACCCCTAAACTTCAGAGCAAGCACCGAGTATGCTGCCACGGGAATGTGAAATTCACAGAGAAACTCACAGATTCTTCCACTGACCGCTGCGGCACACCTGCACCAGGGCAAACCTCTGCCTGCTGCACTCCTGCTAAACAGGTGAAAATAGAGCAACAGGACCGCTGAGTCTTTGGTTTTATTTATTTTCTGCTGTGTTTTACTTGCATCTATTTGAAAGACTGAGTGTAAACACAAAAAATATTTTATTTTATGTGCTGGAATGTGCAGAAAATAGGTTTAAATGTTAAACAAATTTCTTCCAGTCAGAGAATGTTGCATATAATTTAATTTTTGCTTGATGCATAAAGTTAAAAGATTAAAACTAATAAAACAAGTTTTAAAAAGAGACTTTCCATTTGATTACATTTTGTATGATGGATTATGCAGAAAAAGTAGAATTGGGCTGAAAGATCTATCGCTTTATTACCTATTAAGGTTGCAAATCATGTTTTTAAAAAGTTACTAAGTAACTAATTACTTTTGGAAAAAGTAATCAGTAAAGTAAAGGGATTACTTTTGGGGTAAAGTAATCAGTAATTAGTTACTGATTACTTTTTTCAAGTAACTTGACCAACACTGCTTATCACTGACACTACTTTTGGAAAGAAAGGTTTTCAGTGGAGTTCTAAAATCTTAATTTAACCTTTCTCCGCCCACCTCTCAAAACTCAGATCTGACAATGATGGAAGGAACTCAACATTTCCATTTACAGGAACAGCTTGAGACATGGTTGAGTCTGACCCTTGGTTGTGTAATCTGCCAGATAAATTTAGATGTAATGCTTTCTAATAATTTGAATGCAGACTGTGGGATCAAAATGGGTAGGTTCTAAAATAGGAATAATAGGCATGGAAGAATATTCATCCTTATACATTCAATCCTCCCCATAAGAGTGAGTGGGAGTAGGTTCCATCTGTCCAAGTCCCTCCTTGAATAACCAATCATAATTGAACGCAAGTAACTGATTGGTTTTAGGAGTAATAATTATCCCCAAGTATCTGAAACCCTGTTTAGAGTGTCTAAAAGATACAAGATGATCTAGCTGTGTGGGCCAGTTCCCAACAATCATTAATGTTGCGTCTGTGTTTCCACATGCCCCGCTAGTTTAGAGACTTATTCCTCATGAAGAACACAAGACATAACAGAACATCTTCAACCGGTCTTTAACTCGCTAACGAGGGAAGCCTTGGTCAGAACCAGGTGGTGGAGCAATGCTCCTCTCCTTTCTCTAGCCCAAATCCTCTGTGAGCAACACAAGGTGGTGAATAACACACCCTTGGTAAATTCAAAAACCCAGAAAAATTGGCTGGCGTGGGTGGTCAGGATCAAAGGAATGGCTTTGATCCTACTGCTTGAACTAAGACTTTACAAATTTAAGAACCACAATGACAACATTCAACAATTTGACTTAACAATTAACGCCTCAGATTTGTTTGTATTTATTTTATAACCTGACACTGTACCATAATCTTTAAGATTGCTCAGAAGGGCTGTGACAGAGGTGACCAGATTCTCTAAAAATAGCAAAATATCATCTGCGAAAAGTGACAGCTTATATTGTGTATTGGTTTCATTTCTAATTCCTTGTATGAGAGGGTTGGATCTGATCAGTTCCGCTAACGGTTCAATACTGAGAGCAAATAAGGACGGCGCTAACATTTCACCCTGTCTAGTGCAGTGGCCTAGAGAGAAGAAGTCAGTGGCCATTAACCCTTACCCGAGACTTGGGATTTTTATATAATGTTTGGACCCATGAAATAAAAGTGACATTGATGAAGTCTTTTTCAACAACATGTTTCAGTTTATATTATTAAATCTCATAGCGCTGCATACACACTTATAAAAGGTGAAGTTTTACTTGATATTTAATATTGCATTGTAATAATGTACTCACTGTTATGGTTCTGGGCATTTTTGGGGGGCTCTTCTAAGTTCTGTTGACTACTGGTTATCTGAATTTTTTCCTTAGTTTGCCCTTGTGTCTTGCAGCTTTGTGCATTTATTCCACTTACTTCTATGCTCCTGATGTTCCCTTAACAAGTTCTTCCTGTTTCATTTTTTAATATCCTATCTAATCTAATGTATGTTGCATTTGGGTTTGTTATCTAGTTTTCCTAATTAGTTGCAGTTCCCTGGTGTTCCCATCTCCCTAATTACCTTGTGTGTGTTTATAGCCCTCGTCTTCTATAGTTTATTATATATTTATCATCCTGTTTATTGTTTCCTGTGTTCACCTTAGTTTCCTAGCTCCCAGTATTTTCCCAGCATTGTTTTATGGATTCTGGTTCTGGTTCAATAAAAGATTTCACACCACATTGCTGCTCACTTCTGCCTGTGTGCTTTGCAGAGTGTCATAGCCTCCTGCACATCCCATTCATCCTGCTATAGATAGGCTTAAGCTGCTGTTGGACCGTTGCTTGTGTTAAGAAACTGAAGACACTTTTAGTCAAAGCCACCAGACTCCACTGGAAAAAATGACAATTTTACCTGCGATGCAAATAACCTGTTGTTGCCTCGATCATTTTTTGGGTGACTGATGTTTTAAGACAGTAATTCTAAAATCGACTTTGTTAAACAGTCACACAGTAACCTTGTGTCCTCCAAGATAAAGTTAGAGTTTGGTTTCATTTTTGTTCCTGTAAGTTGAATCTGGTGGGTTTAAGAGAAATACCTCTCCGTCAATCACAGGGCTCTTCCTGAAAGACAGAGATGCAGACAGTCTAATTTGATTTAGAAAAAGAGGACCAAACTAGGGGTTAACATTAATAGTACAAAAAATGATCTGTGTGGTATTTTGGGCTGAAACTTTAAATATACAGTAACTTATGACTATCATTTATTTGTCTGGAAGTGGTATTTATTGAGACATTCAGGTAAACAGTAGTCAGGATTGTATTGCTCTTGTATGCACATATCTTATGCTTGTACTGTGTGGCAGCTGAGCATCAGCCAAAGCAGTGATGACACAACATGAGACTGTCCTGCACTATTGTTATACTGTTATATGTTGTACATACTTCACACTACAAAGTCTGTCATTATGACAATAGCTCATCGGAACAGGATTTATTTAGTTACTTATAAATGCTGCTGCCTGCAAGCTGCATGCATCATATTTTAATAGAACGATCTGGATATAATTTTGAGGCTATGGGCTAAATAATCCACCCCTAGTTATACATATGTCACATATATTTTATAACAGCTGAGAGAAGGGCACATATACTTTATGCTTGAGTATCATAATGACAACAAAGTTGACTTGGATGTGATGAAGTTACTAGTTCCAGTTCAGTTTTTACATGTTAGCTTAGCTAATAGCCATCACCATTTTGTCCGTCTGTATCTGGAAGTCCCACAGGATCTTAGCTCGGTCATTCTCCACCACCCTTGAGGGCGTCTCCCATTTTGACCTCGGGACTTCCAGGCCATACTCGGCACAGATGTTTCTGTATACTATGCCACTGTATACCGGCCACTTGGTTATGGCGTTCAATGTATGCCCTGCCTGCTAACATCTTGCACCCTGCTGTTATTTGCTGGATTGTCTCAGGGGCATCTTTACACAGCCTGCACCTGGGGTCTTGCCTGGTGTTATAGACCCCAGCCTCTATGGATCTTGTGTTCAGAGTTTGTTCCTATGCGGCCATGATTAGTGCCTCTGTGCTGTCTTTCAGTTCAGCTTTCTCCAGCCACTGGTAGGTTTTCTGGATGTCAGCCACCTCTGCTATCTGCCAGTGGTACATACCGTGCTGGGGCCTGTCCTTCCATGATGGTTCTTCCTCTTTCTCCTCTTTCTTGGGTTTCTGCTGCATGAGGTATTCACTGAGGACCCGGTTGATTGGGGCCATCTTCCTAATGTATTCGTGGATGTTCGTTGTCTCATCCTGGATTATGGTGCTGATGCTCACACTTCCACTTAGCATCCAGCCTCAGGGTGCTGGACTTGGAGTGAAACCCTCCATGCATGGTCAGGAGCTTCCTTGTCTTGATGTCAGTGGCTTCTATCACTTCCTTTGGCCAGCTTATTATCCCAGCAGGTTAAGGATCACAGGCTTTTTTTGTTTTACCTTTTTAACCATCAAATTTTATACTATGCAATAAAACAAGAATCTACAACTTTCTTTTTTTGCTCAAATGTTGCTGTTAGAAATTAAATTCATATAATTCATAAATTCATATAAATCACTAAAATATTTTTATAATTATCAGAGAAAGTTCATTTTGGTGCTTATCAGTTTTCCTATACATATCAGTGAATGTGTAATTGAGATGCATTAAATTTGCAAGAAAAGCACTATGAATTTCAGCCAGTTTATTAATATTAGTTTAAAGTGGTTAATGTGCTGACATATCACCAACCTGCTCAGTGCAGCACCAGTGTATCTATGTCTACATTAATAACATTTGAAGTTATTTCTAAGCGATTTGAAGAGTCTGTTGTAGTGAGCAGAGTTTCCTCTGAGTCAGATGAACAATAAAACAAAACAGAACAGCAAAACAAAGCAACACTGGGGTGTAGAACCTTAAAGATAAGACAAAGATGACAAGAAAACCAGAGAGAGAGAAAAGAAGAGAAACAAAGTGAAAATGAGACAAAAATCAACAAAGCAGCTGTTGAAATCTCCCAATTCTTTGAATCTTTGGGCTGAAGGAAGGACAATACTCGGTGTATAAATGCTCAATCAACAATCATTTATTTCCATACAATTC
>NW_024584209.1:13669-21173 GCF_018398535.1 Haplochromis burtoni
CTCTCCGAACTCCTCCCACACCTGTGTTTTTGCTTTAGCCACTGCCCGAGCTGCATTCCGCTTGCCCTGTCGGTACCTGTCAGCTTCCTCCGAAGTCCCACAGGCTAACCAAGCCTGATAGGACTCCTCCTTCAGCCTGGTGGCTCCCTTCACCTCTGGTGTCCACCATTTGGTTCGGGGATTACCACCACGTAAAGGGTATAATATGATCTACAGCAGTATTCTAATTCAACTACTTTGATTACATATATAAGGTAACATATAATAACAGAATAATCTAATACAGCATATTCTTAAAGAGAAGTAATGCACTGGCTAGCTCAGCAACACCAAAAGGCCTGTTCTTCTTCAACAAACATGTAGAAGAACACCAAAAGAGAGGTTATACTTTCATACCATCTGGCTCTGCCGAGAACACACTCGAGGAAGTAAGCATATCATTGTCAGAGTCTGCAATCAAGAGCCTCGTTCATAAACGTAAATACAAAAGGTCCAAACAAGGACTCAAGAACAGGTAAAGCAGAGTAGACTGTTCCAGAAAAGCATTGAAAAGAGCCTTCTCAATTGTGAAAAAGAAAACAATATTTGGACATAAGAAAGATTTCCTTGTGCCAGAATGATGGAAAAAGGAAAAGTATCAAAAAGGCTGTGAACAGCTCTTCAATATAATCTATTAAATATGGCAGAGGAAGGTCATTACTGTTTATTGATAGCAAGAAATGCTCTTGATTATTAATGGCTGTTAAGTGAATAGCACACTAACATCCATAGGCTGCACTGATATTCACTAACAGAAATGAAGCAAACCACATGGTGGGTAGTTTGAGTGGGTGGTTGGGCTGTTCACAGCAAAAAAGACACAGAGCCAAGTATGTGGTGAGAGCTGGAAATATTTTAGTCACTTAGGTAACAGTGGGTATTTATCCAGGTTTAAATCTGTCCTCGTTGCCCTCATGTCTTCATGTAAGCGTTATTTCACTTTGTGTCCAGTCACAGTGACTACAATCTGCAGATTTGTAGCAGATGCATGAGCTGCTTGATTATGGCAATCACTGTAACCACAATGTGGCAAGGGTGTGGCCCAGGAGGCATCCTTGTCAGATGCCCAAACCACCTCAGCTGGCTCCTTTCGATGTGGAGGAGCAGCGGCTCTACTCTGAGCCCCTCCCGGATGGCTGAACTTCTCACCCTATCTCTAAGGGAGAGGCCAGCCACCCTTCGGAGGAAGCTCATTTCCGCCGCTTGTATCCGCGATCTCGTTCTTTCGGTCACTACCCACAGCTCGTGGCCATAGGTGAGGGTAGGGACGTAGATGCCGGTAAATTGAGAGCTTCGCTTTTACACTCAGCTCCCTCTTCAACTGTCGATCTCTGGCTCCCTTCTCCCATCACTCGCGAACAAGACCCCGAGATACTTGAACTCCTCCACTTGGGGCAGGAACTCATCCCCGACCCGGAGTGGGCACTCCACCCTTTTCCGGCTGAGAACCATGGCCTCAGATTTGGAGGTGCTGATCCTCATTCCCGCTGCTTCACACTCGGCTGCGAACCGTTCCAGTGCGAGCTGGAGGCCCTCACCCGATGAAGCCAACAGAACCACATCATCCGCAAAAGCAGAGATGAGATTCTGAGGCCACCGAAGTGAAAGCCCTCCGCCACTTGGCTGCGCCTAGAAATCCTGTCCATAAAAATTATGAACAGAATCGGTGACAAAGGGCAGCCCTGGCGGAGCCCATCACCCACCGGGAACGAGTCCGACTTATTGCCGGCAATGCGAACCAAGCTCTTGCAACGGTTGTATAGGGATCGAATGGCCCGTAGCAATGGGCCAGACACCCCATACTCCCGCAACACCTCCCACAGGACACCCCGAGGGACACGGTCGAATGCCTTCTCCAAGTCCACAAAACACATGTAGACTGGTTGGGCAAACTCCCATGCACCCTCGACCAGGACAAAAACCGCATTGTTCCTCCTGTATCTGAGGTTCGACTAGCAGGACGAACTCTCCTTTCCAGCACCCTGGCATAGACTTTCCCAGGGAGGCTGAGGAGTGTGATCCCCCTGTAGTTGGAACACACCCTCCGGTCCCCCTTCTTAAAGATGGGGACCACCACCCCGGTCTGCCAGTCCAGGGGTACTGCCCCTGATCTCCACGCAACATTGTAGAGGCGTGTCAACCAGGACAGCCCTACAACGTCCAGAGCCTTCAGGAACTCGGGGCGGACCTCATCAACACCAGGGGCTCTGCCACCAAGGAGTTGTTTAACTGCCTCAGTGACCTCGCCCCCGGAAATTGGCGGGTCATTCCCCTCATCCCCAGACTCTGCTTCCTCCTCGGAAGACGTGTCAGTGGGATTAAGGAGGTCCTCGAAGTATTCCTTCCACCGCCTGACAATTTTCTCAGTCGACGTCAGCAGCGCTCCGCCAGCACTATACACAGTGCAGGTAGAGCACCGCTTTCCCCTCCTGAGACGCCTGACAGTTTGCCAGAATCTCTTCGAGGCAGTCCGAAAGTCTTTTTCCATGGCCTCTCCGAACTCCTCCCACACCCGAGTTTTTGCTTCAGCCACTGCCCGAGCCGCATTCCGCTTGGCCTGTCGATACCTGTCGGCTGCCTCCGGAGTCCCACAGGCTAACCAAGCCCGATAGGACTCCTTCTTCAGCCTGGTGGCTCCCTTCACCTCTGGTGTCCACCATTTGGTTCGGGGATTACCACCACGACAGGCACCAACCACCTTGCGGCCATAGCTCAATGCAGCAGCTTCGGCAATGGAGATGCTGAACATGGTCCATTCGGACTCAATGTCCCCAGTCTCCCTCGGAATGCTGTTGAAGCTCTGCCGGAGGTGTGCGTTGAAGATCTCGCGGACTGAGGCCTCTGCTAGACATTCCCAGCACACCCTCACTACGCGTTTAGGTGCACCAGGTCTGTCCAGCGTCCTCCCCCGCCACCTGATCCAACTCACCACCAGGTGGTGATCAGTTGACAGCTCAGCCCCTCTCTTTACCCGAGTGTCCAGAACATATGGTCGCAGGTCTGGTGATACGATTACAAAATCGATCATCGACCTGCGTCCTAGAGCGTCCTGGTGCCACGTGCACTTATGAACACTTTGTTCGAACACTTATGTTCAAACAAAGTGTTCGTTATGGCCAAACTGTGATTTGCACAGAAGTCCAATAACACTGCTCGGGTTCAGATCAGGGAGGCCGTTCCTCCCAATCAAGCCCCTCCAGGTCTCGCTGTCGTTACCCACGTAAGCATTGAAGTCTCCCAGTAGGACAACAGAGTCTCCAGGTAGAGCACCTTCCAGCAACCCACCCAGGGACTCTAACGGTGTGTTCACACCGAACGCGATGGACGCGAACAAAACGCCCCAAACGCCCCTAATTTGACGCGTGCACATTCGCGCCTCTATGCGTGTCCAAGAAAAATCCATCGCGCGTCAAAATATCATATTTTGACGCGCGTGAACCGGAAATGTGGGAGGGATGTGGGAGGAAGTTGTGCCAGACCGGTATCTTTGCAAGATGGCAGCTGTCGAGCTAGCGCTTGAAGAGAGACTCTCCCTTCTCTATGTACTGTGGAGAGCAGAGCAGCGGCGTAAAAGACGTCCTCGCCGTACCTGGGTCCATCAGGTCCTCCAGAGGCGTGAGCAGTTTGGTGAGTTTCACCACTTGCTCCAGGAGCTGCACCTGGATGACGGCCGATTCCAGCGATATCACCGTCGTTCACTCGGCCAGTTTGAGGACCTGCTTTCCCGCGTCGGTCCCAGAATCGCCCGCCTAGACACCAATTACAGGCGCTCAATCCCACCTGCAGAGCGCCTGTCCATCTGCCTGAGGTTAGTAAAAGTATTTAATACGGTAGTCCTTTATTGATACCTGTGCTAATATGCTAAACTATCGTTATAGACTGCTAACATGGATGTGCTATGCTAACAGTGAATGCTGTCGGTGTTTACTGATAGCAAACTGTGGTACGGAGACGACTGTTTATAATATTTCTAGTGATACTCAGAAGGTCTCATCAAGTCCCGATTTAATTCGATTTATGCTGTTATCAGTGTTTGCAATGATAGCATGGCTGTGGTGTCACATCAATGTATGCGCTCGGTGTTTGCTGATATCAAACTGTAGCATTAGGACCACTGAGTTAACCTTTGTAGTGATACTCACTCCTTTTTATTTAGACCTGGTTTAATTCTGGGATAGTTGAATATTTGTATATAATCCCTGCAGCTGTCAGACTCTATAGCAGGGGTCACCAGCCTTTATTAAAACAGAGTTAGATAAAACTGAACAGTTTGGTTCATCTTTAGTTACATGGTTCTATCTTGATAAGCTATGTCTTATCACAGATTAATTTTTCAAAAATATTAATGATTTAAGCAAGGAAAGGGCTACATGTCAACATACAACTCTTTATTTCTATTAATGTCTTACTTCATTCCTACCTGATTGACATGTTTAGGAATTATGAGTGATTGGCACACTGTAGTTGTGAAAGTTGCTACCAATCAAATTATGATATGTTAAAGTTAAAACAAAACACAACTGTTTTAGATATTATCTAATATACATTTTGTAATTATCCTTATAATTACAAAATGTTTTATGTAAGATTTAAGTTTTGTGATTTAAATCTGACATCACAAAAGTATTTTGGAATTTGAATAATGTATTTTGTAACTGCAGTACACATAATACTGATTTTGAACAATTTTGTCCAGGTTCCTTGTCACCGGGGACTCCTTCAGGACCAAGCGTTCAGTTTCAGAGTCGGTGTGTCAGATCATCCCCCAGGTAGCGACGGCCATCTGGGACTGTCTAGTGGACGACTTCATGGCTGTGCCTTCACCTGGAGACTGGCGGTCCATCACAGAGGGATTCCAGGAGCGCTGGAACTTTCCTCTGTGCTGTGCAGCTCTGGATGGGAAGCACGTCCAGACAAAGGCACCCCATATATCATATAGGAGACACACACATTGATATACACTAAATATTTATTTCATTTCTTTTTTGTGGTGCCCAAATTTATGCACCTGCTTGATTTTGTTTAAACAATTATTGCACACTTTCTTGTAAATCCAGTAAACTTCTTTTCACTTCTCAAATATCACTGTGTGTCTCTCCTGTATGATATTTAACTGACATTTTTTATTGTAACAACCAACGATTTATACAGGAAAATGTCTATTAACAAGGTTGCCCAAACTTTTGCATCCCACTGTATTAGTATATTTTGTCATTAGTATAATATGAAATAAATTCTACATGTGTCAAGTCGTGTGCCAACATTTGCTGTGTAGTAGAACTGAGACATTAGTCATTATAAAAATTTATTTGAAATAATATTAAAATTCTCAAACAGAAAAACATTAAACATAAATATATAAAATATAAGAATTTACAGAGAGACAGGAATAAAAAGGACCAGCTGCTCTCCAGAGCAGGAACAAGGCTGAGGAGGAAATGCTCCATTGGAGACTGGTGTGGACTCTTCAGGGATACCAGGATGGCCAGCTCCACCGCCGATGGACCGTCCTGGGACCCGTCCCTCATCTGCCTCGGAGCCGTCCTCCCCTGTGGGCCTGTAAAACAGCACAAAACACAAAGAAATGAGAAGGCTGCTACTAGATTTTAATTTCAACATTGAAAAAAAAAAAAAACAAAAACAGGATATAATCAGATTGGTTGTAGATATTTAGTAAAGGTGATCACAAGGCAATCCCACCGACTAAAAAGGTATCAGTGCTTGCTGTACATACCTGTGGGTGCAGCAGCAGGAGCTCAGGGACTGGGGAGCCAGGAGAAGCAACAGGGGATGCTCTGCTGCAGAATCAGTTGGCTCTATCAATACAGTATTAAATGTTAACAGGTTGAATATAATAATCAGAGAAAGTATATACAGTGGTCCCTCATTTATTGCAGCAGGGGTTCTCAGAATAACTAGCCCCTGGTCACGCACTTTATACACTGTTTTCCCCACACACATGAACATTGGTCACAGTTCTCACAATTGATTCTCAAAGTGCAAACCTTTGTAGATTGCAAAACGTAAAAGTATTATTATGCCGTTTTGTCTTCATCTGCCTGCCACTTTCGTGCGCCTTTTTCCCTCGCGGTGCAGGTGTCTATTTCCGAATGAGGCTCATAGTTATGTTTGTGCTGTTTTTTCTATTGGACGTGATGGTTATCAAAACCAAACATGATAAATTTGGCAAGCGCAGGAGACACGACACAAAGGAGATTTGTCAATCAGGCTGCAGAATGCAATGCTGTACTGTGCAATAAAAAAAAAGAAAAAGAAAATCAGCATAAAAGCAGAACGGTATTTGTACGTCAGTGGGAAAATAGCGGTGGCTTGCTAGCTTTTGTGCGGCTTCCCCGGGTCAGTGAAAACTTTCAAAAGAGAAATGAATGAACTTACCAGGTTGCCCGATCTCTTCACATATCTTCCTCCAAGCTCGGTCCTTTATATTCCTGTCTCGGTACAGAAAGCAGCTGGTGTCGTACAGCTCCGGGTTGTTTGCTACTGCGTTGATTAGCCTTCCCTCCATTGAAGAATGAAGGGCTTTGGCTGGATCTGCCCCTTTGACCTAGGTCACAGCCACGTCACCAGGCTCCTGATTGGTTGTCGCGGCGCGATTTGACGCTGGAGTTCAGATTTTTCCAACTCGAGCGGTAGACGCGAAACGCGCGTATGCACAAAATGCAACACAAAAACTCACGCGCGTGGTTTTATTCGCGAGTCAAACGCGCCAGACGCGCTACACTGACGCGCGTTTCACGCGTTTTCGCGACGCAAATCTGCTTCCGAATTTTCGCGGGACCCGCAATCGCGTGTCATCGCGCTTTTCCATTGACTTTACATGTAAACCTGACGCTCTATTCGCGTCCATCGCGTTCGGTGTGAACACACCGTAAGAAGGCTGGGTACTCTGAACTGCCACTCGGCGCATAAGCGCAGATGACAGTCAGGACCCGTTCCCCGACCCTAAGGCGCAGGGAACAAACCCTCTCATCCACCGGGAAAAACCCCAACGTACCGGCAGCAAGCCGAGGGGATATTAGAATACCCACCCCAGCCCGCCGCCTCTCACCAGGGGCAACTCCAGACTGAGACAGAGTCCAGCCCCTCTCCAGGAGACTGGTTCCAGAGCCCAAGCCATGTGTAGAGGTGAGCCCGACTATATCTAGCCGGTACCTCTCAACCTCACGCACTAACTCAGGCTCCTTCCCCACCAGAGAGGTGACATTCCATGTCCCTATTGCCAGTCTTGGCAGCCGGGGGTCAGTCCGCCAGGGCCTCCGCTCCTGGCCGCCACCCGGCACACAATGCACCCGACCCCTATGGCGCCTCCTGCGGGTGGTGGGCCTGCGGGAGGATGGGCCCATGTCCCCTTTTCGGGCTGTGCCCGGCCGGGCCCCATGGACTAAGGCCCGGCCACCAGACGCTCGCCCTCGGGCACCCTCCCCGGGCCTGGCTCCAGGGCGGG
>NW_024584210.1:0-21150 GCF_018398535.1 Haplochromis burtoni
AGAGGAGGCGTTCAGCTTCCTCATAGTTTCACACCTGCATGAAGCAGCCTCACCCTGACAGCTTCAAATCACTGTGTCAGCTGATCACTTCCTGTCCTGTGATTGGCTGAGCTTCAGGCCTTCTCTCAGTCAAACTGGAAACAGGGATTGAGACAGTGTGAGGGTTTGTGGAGTGCCACAGTGCTGTAATGAATACTGTAGTGGAAGAAGTTCTTTCACACTCTTCATCCTGGAGCTGCTTTATGTCCATGATCTGCATGGAAACACATCTATGGAGAGGAAATCCAGCTGCTGAGGGTCACATCTGCATCATTGTAGCTACAGTGGATGTTTCAGCGTCAGGACTGAAGGCGGAGCTTTGTGCGTGTCAGGGTGAGGCCGCAGCAGCCGCCTCCAACCGGAGCGCTCGGGCGTGAAACTAGGAGGAAAGCCGACGTCCTCCTCTTTCCTCAGAAGTGATCTGTGGCCGGCCGGACTTCATTCCACAGATGTGCTTTAACAAAGTGTGAAGCTGAACTCTGAGCTGTGACAGTGAAGCAGTGTGAGAGTGTCAGTAGATGATCAGCAGAGGAAAGTGAAGCTGCTGTGAGCTGATGTCCTGAAGGGCTTTTAAAGAGTCTCTGAGTTTGACAGGAACATGAAGATGTTTGTGGTGTTTGTGATCCTCCTGCACGGTAAGTACACCTTCCTCTCTCTGCTCTCATCATCAGCTTTTCTTTCATCTCTCTCTCTTTAATGTGTTGAAGTGCAGCAGGAGGAGATTTCCATCAAACACTGGATTCTGATTCAGATCAAACTAACAATCCAAAGCAGCAACTTTCAAATCTCTGGATTCTTCTTGGTGCCTTTCAGATGAGCTCATGTTACAATCAGCTGCTGTGTGTGTTGTTGTGTAGCTGAAGCTCTGACTCACATTTCATATGTGACCAAAGGAAACTTGGTGCTGTGTGACACACTTTAGATTCTCTGCTGCTGCTTTGAACTCTTCAAACTAAAGAGCCAAACTGATGATTGACTGTGCAGCTCTGACATGGCACCAAATGTCCCTGTTATCAGCTGCTGGATGGACGTTATCAGAGCTTTTTAGTGCCACACGGATCACCAGGAGCTCCTCCTCTGTCTGCAAACAGGCTCAGCAGCTCTGATCATTGGAGTCAGCACAGAGTGTGGAGACATCTAGTGGTCGTGGAGAGAAGTGCATGTAACGTGTGTGTGTTGTGTTAATCAGCATGAGTAGTTAGGGGGACGTGCCTCCCTGTGCCTGATGGGAGTCCTTGTAATTACCCAGCATGCTGTGCTGTGTGTTTCATTTCTAACACTGGTTTCACTGAAGAGCTTTCTGAGCTTCTTTCATTGATTGTGACCAACATACATGTTTGCTGTGGATCCACATCTGCTCTTCCTGCTGATGTCATGAAGCTGTTTGAGTGGTGAGCAGTCAAAGCAGCAGGTCCTAACAGGGACATAGCAGGATATTCCTGCCTGTAAATGAGCTGTAACTGCACATATGAGCACAGCTGGTCTGCATGTAGTGAACACAAATGCTGTGTCCAAATTTCGAGGCTGCATTTGTGGGCCGATTACATCACAGCGACGCGACGAAAGCTGTCCAAATTCGGTGTCCTTTTTTCAGTGTTCTATTTGTTCCTGAATAAATCGGTTTGAATGAGATTAAAATTATAGTTTTCACACGGCTGAATAAACGTCAAACAGAAAACTGATTAAACAAAAGTGTGAGATGGTAGAGAGTTTACGCCAGTGTCCTGTTATATTTTAGATAGCAAGGAGCAGACGGCTGAGTTTATTAAACTCGTATATCTATCTATCTATCTCAGATGCAGAGCCTTCAGTTTTCAGGCCCCTCAACTATGGAACCAGCTTCCAGGAGACACACTATCTCTACTTTTAAGATTAGGCTTCAAACTTTCCATAACAGCAGAGTGCAAGATGTAAGCAAGGCCATTGATAGAACACCATACCCAAGTGGCCAGCATATATAGCATACAGCAGTCCTTCCCAAATAGTGGGGCGCACCGAGGGGAACTTGCTTTTTTAGCCGTGCTAGAAAGTGTAATTGCACATTCACTGCAGTGAGTGCAGAGTTTTTTGCATGTGTGCAGACACAGTACAGAGCAGGAGATATGAAGTGCAGTAAACAAGCCCTCAAGAAAAATGAAAAAATGAAAAGAGAGGCAGAAATAATTAGACAAAAGTCTCCCAAAAACTAAGACAAGGAAATATGACCAAGCGTATGCAGCACTTGGCTTCACAGTAACAGAAAATAATTGAGACGCACTGACATACAATAACGCCTGTGCTGAGTATGGCCTGGAAGTCAAAATGGGAGACGCTCTCTAGGGTGGTAGAGAATGACCGAGCTAAGATCCTGTGGGACAGATGGACAAACTAGTGGTGGCTAACCAGCCGGACATAGTGGTGTTGGACAAGCAGAGGAAGACGGCTGTAGTGATCGATGTTGCAATACTGAATGACAGCAATATCAGGAAGAAGCAACACGAGAAGCTGGAGAAATACCAAGGGCTCAGAGAAGAGCTCGAGAGGATGTGGAGGGTGAAGGTAACGGTGGTCCCCGTGGTAATCGGAGCACTAGGTGCGGTGACTCCCAAGCTAGGCGAGTGGCTCCAGCAGATCCCGGGAATAACATCGGAGATCTCTGTCCAGAAGAGCGCAGTCCTGGGAACAGCTAAGATACTGCGCAGGACCCTCAAGCTCCCAGGCCTCTGGTAGAGGACCCGAGCTTGAAGGATAAAGAGACTTTTTGTAGGAAGAATGCAAAAATGCCAGGGCTCATTTTCCACCCCAGTCCAGCCCCGTTTTTATCTGACACATTTGAAGAAGTCCTCCAGTCCTCCCCCATCTCATGTGTGGACATGACTGGACTCTTTGATGATGTTTTTATTTTTTATTGTTTTTATTTGTCTGTCATACTATTCACTTTATTTGTTCAGGTTTTTAACTGTGTTTGTTAAAATGTTGAATGTTTCTGTCGTTCTGTCTCCTGGTTTCTGTAAATGTGTCTAAACTTGATCTTTACCTCAAAGTGACTCATGGAGTCTCTGTCTGTGTGTCCTCAGTTTCCCAGCATGCCTCAGCTGTGGAGTCATATGAGGGGGACTCGTTCATCCTGCTGTACTGTCAGTTTAACACTTTTCTACTAGACAACCCCACAGTGGTGTGGAGTCGCTCCGACCTCAGTCCTCCAACCGTCCACCAGCGTCAGCCTCAAGGAGACGAACTGAAAGATCAAAACCAGCGTTACAGCGGCCGAACATCCATGAAGACTGACGCTCTGGAAACTGGAGACCTCAGCCTGAACCTGACCAACCTCCAACTGTCTGACAGCGCCACCTACACCTGCTCCGTCAGAGACTTTGTAGGTGAACTGAGTCGGAGTGATGTACAGCTGCAGGTCAAAGGTCAGCAACAAACACCTGCTGTAGACACATCTGACATCACTCATATAAAACTTTATTATTTTAACACAGTCAGAATACATGTATTAGCTTTATGATTAAAGTATAGGCGTATTCATTATTAAATTCAGAGGTCAAAGGTCATGTTGTTCTTTGTGTTCCTCCACAGAACGGTTTCCATCCTGGGCCAAAGCTCTCCTGGTTCTCCTGGTTCTTCTTGTGGTTTCTGGAGGTCTTTTATTTCATTTCCGGCACTATTTCATGTCAGGTGAGTGTCTCCTACTACACTACCCATAATGCCGATGGTCAGCAGAAGTTCTGTGTTTCCAGCACTGTAAAAGACCCTCAGGGTGGCTGTAGCTCAGGAGGTCATCTGCTAATTGGAAGGTTGGTAGTTTGATCTCTGGCTGCTCCAGTCTGCATGTCAAATATCTTTGGGCAACATGCTAACCTCTGGTGCATCCATCAGAGTATGACTGTGTGTGAATGTTAGATAAAAAGCACGTCGCAACACATAGAAAAAGAATGTTTGTGTGAATGAGGCAAGTTGTACTAAGTGTTTGAGTGCTGAGAGTAGAAAAGTGCTCAATAAGAAGCAGCCCATTTACCAGCAGCAGTTTAAAATCAAGCACAACAACATTTTTACATTGTCGTCACTAAATTAATACACAGGTGTTCCTGTGACAGTGTTTGTCCTTCTTTGGGTTTTTAGTATTGTGCTGCACATGTAAAACAGATTCCCACACCAGAAAATTCACACTCAAAACATGCTGTGAATAAAAATGTGAGTGAAAGCTGCTGATTTGAATCTGAACCCTGAACATCAGCTGCTCCTTACAGCTGCAGACTCACTGGTGTTTAAGGTTTCAGAGTAAACATTAAATATAAGAACTGAATTCAAACATAGTCTACATACAAAGTTTACATGATATGAAGTACAGTGCACTTGTCCTGTTGTAGGATCATATATATAATATACATACACACATTAGATTATAGGACAACAAAACTGTAGTAAAATCTTTTGCTGCCAACAGAGGAAAAGATCAAGTAATGACGTTCCTTCTGACAATATGTTTTACTGATGTTCATCACAGAAACGCAAAGACGTTAGATGCTATTAAAAAACTTCCAGAGATTTGTTAAGTCAGTTAGAGGTGATTTTATGAATGCTGATCTCTGAATCTTAAAATGATCTGAAGTAGGCAAAGTTCACAGCACAAGTTACCATGGCGATGTACTGCGCTAAGAAATGAACAACCTTCATAGTGCAGAAAACTCAGGGTTTACCCTCAAATTACCTGGATAAGCCAGAATCCTGCTTTTTGTTGTACAGGCTTCAGATGTTGTTACTACAGCTCATGTTGTGCTTTGTTGTCCTCTCAGTCCCCTGGGTGGGGGTGGATTCAGGGGTGGAGTCTGTCCAGCTGATCTGCAAAACCACAGTTTGTCTGCCTAAAGATGCTAAAGTGGAGTGGAAGGATGCAAACAACAGGAAGGTCCACGTGTATGAGAACGGCTCTGACCAGCCTGAAGAACAGGACGATAAATACAAGAACCGAACAAAGATGAAGAGAAACTTACTGGAACCTGGAGACCTCAGTCTGACCCTGAAACACCCCACAGATGGAGACAACTCCACCTACACCTGCACCGTCTACAGCAGGGAGGGAAACATGCTGATGGAGAAACAAGTGGAGCTGAAAGTCAGAGGTCAGTGCTGTAGATACAGGTCAAAGGTCAGAGGTCAGACTCATGATGGTGGTTCAGTCTCAGTGGCTCCATCCAATAATGTTACAGTGTTAGCATGTCTGATGTTTGTGGCTGTTTTGGTTTTTATTTGATTTCCAGCCAAATGTAAAAGCTTCAGCAGATGAACTGTAGGAGCAAAGTTCATGTGTGAGACTTCATCTGAAAGGTAACATCTTCTAGTTTCTGAACATGTGTTTGTTTAGCATGTGGCTGAAACACAGGCTAAGCTAAGTCAGCTCCAATCTCAGTAACAACCTTCTTTGGTCCTCATCTATAATCAGTCATATCTGAGTCACAATAACTAGAAGATGATTTCTAGCAGAAGTGTGAACATCTCCACATCCTTTCTCCATGTTATCATCCAAAGCTGTGTGAAGTTTCAGAGCTCTGCAGCTAACAGAGACTTTCAGTTTGCTGCTCTCTTCCTCTGACAGCTCCATTCTTAGGGAGCGTTAGTTCTCTGTTTCACTTTATTCCACTTATTGACTATGTGCACGTTAGCATATGCTACTTCCGGTGTGGAAACTCCTGTGGGGAGCTTTGTTTCCGGTGTCCTATTCGCGCCTGTTTACGGTCCAAAACAAGTTAAGCAAATGAATGAATCAAGCGGCGATTTACATTTCTATAGATGTCTTGGGCATTTACCCAATATATCTGTAAATGATGTTCATCGACTTGTCGATATTTTTCCCCCGCGCCTCAGAGCAAAAGAGAAAAGGGATTCAAATGTTATATTTCTCAGCTGTCCCTCGTTTATCGCGGGTGTTATGTTCTAAAAATAACCAGCGATAGGTGAAATCAAGTAGCCAATTTTATTTTTTGACGGTGCAAAACGTTTCGTGGACATCGTGGACATACAGTACTGCACTTCAGAGTCACACTGCTAGCGATCGATGCAGCGATTCTGTACTGTACAGGAGAGACGTCACGGAGGAGATCGTCTGCAGCGATCAGGACGCAGGACACAATGTGACGTAAAAAAAAAGCATGCAAACTTGCACTAAAAAATCCGTGAAACAGCGAGGTGAAAGGTGAACCGCGTTATAGCGAGGGACCGCTGTAATTTTGAAGGTAAGTCACAACATACCCTTCGTACATACTAATGTATAGAAACCGTTACCAGCAATCATTCATTTTTTGTGTGGCTTTTTTTCACGGTTTGTTAACATGCTGTGTAGGTGTGTACTTGACTAGCTGATATCGACATAACGGGAAACATCTGGTTTGACTATTCTTCACCTGTAGTTTGAATGCTGAACATTTGCCTGTTTAAATCATAAGACCAGTCACTATACAGAGATGTGCTTCTGAATGTGGACGATGTGTCTTCTGCTTGCAGTTCTGCTTGTGTTGAGTGATGTAAACAACTGATCGATCTAAACGCTTTAAACGTCAAAATTGATCATTAGATTTTTTATGACACAACAGCGGTGAGTGTTCCCACCTTCTGCTCTTTGTAACTTAACGCAATCTTTCCGTTTTCGAGTTTTGGACATGATTTTGGAGTATATCTTCGCAGTAGCGATTGACCGCAAAGTAAAGCTACCGGAAATGCACAACCCCACATCCGGTCTCAAACCAGGAAGTTAGCATTGTCTCGTGCACATAGTCAATTCAGTCTGATGTTCTCTGATCTGTTTCTCTTGTTTAGTGTCTTAAAGGCTGCCAGTGCCTCTCTTTGCTGTAACCAACCTTTCTCTTTATTTCTGAGCTTTTTAAGGACTTTAACTGATGCATCAACCTTTGAAAATGGAAAGAAATCAGTCAGATTCATGGCTGCATCACAGTGTCACATGTAGTTCTCCACATCAGCTGGATTATATCTATAGCAGCAAACAGCAGCTGATGCACAAATCTTTGTCTGTGTGAATAAAGTTGGATCAGTTCAAACAGTTTGTTGCTCTGCTTGAAAGCAGCAGTTTTTCTAATGCACCACCTTCATGTTTCCTTCATATTTGAATCCCCCTGTAGATGCTGACAGGTAACCATGTCACACAGAGCTCAAGCCTTTGAATCCAGCTGTGACTGTTGATTTTCTATTGAATGGACTTTTTCAAATCCAGCTGTAGGCCTGTGTTTGTGAGCTCATTAACAGCTGTTTGTTTAGAGAGACGTGGTCCTCACAGGACAGCCACTACAAACATATGATTTTATAGAATATGATGCATTACTGCAGATTCAACACAATAGAAAGGATTTGAAATGAGCTCAGCCTTAAACATGTGCAGCAGTAATATTGATCCACAGACACTGATGGGAACATTTTTCTGCACAATAAGTACTTTGACTTTTCATACTTTATGTACAATTTGCCAGTACTGCAGTTTAGTGTGTAGTGAGGTGTTTTCATGGTGTTTTCTTGGTGCTTTTACTAAAGGAAGCTTCTATCAAATTCTTCCACATGTTGTCAAACTGAGCTGTGTGATGAAGTGAGTGTGACAGAAACACTCAGACTGTGTTTCTCTGCTTCATCAAGTCAAATCTGGTCCTCAGAGACTGAATAAAGTCCTGTCCCACTAACAGCAGCTCCAACAGTCTGTTCACTGCTTTCTTCCTGTCAGTCTTCATCTTTCTGCTGCGTCTCCTCTTCACACTGACCACTTTCTATCTAACAGTGAGCTCCCAGTGAAGCAGCAGCATTCAGCCTGTTAGAGGCAACACAAATGTCTCCATCCAAGCTCATGTTGTGCTTTGTTGTCCTCTCAGTCCCCCAGGTGGAGGTGGATTCAGGGGTGGAGTCTGTCCAGCTGCCCTTCAACACCACACTTCACCTGCCTGAAGACGCTAAAGTGGAGTGGATGGACAAAATCAACAGGAAGGTCCACGTGTATGAGAACGGCTCTGACCAGCCTGAAGAACAGCACCAGGTTTACAGAGACCGAACGAAGATGAATGAAGACCTGCTGAAAACTGGAGACCTCAGTCTGACCCTGAAACACCCCACAGACTAGAGACCAGGACCTACACCTGCACCGTCTACAGCAGGGAGGGAAACATCCTGCTGAAGAGAAAGGTGGAGCTGAAAGTCAGAGGTCAGTGCTGTAGATACAGGTCAAAGGTCAGAGGTCATGCAGGAGTTTATTCTCTAAAAGCTTTTAGTTTGAATCTATTTTCAGTTCATTCAAATAAAATAAATTCTTTGATGTTTTGATCTAAAAGCCAAAAATGTCAGGCGGAGCAACTGTGTGTTTAAATGAACTAAGAAGACCATTAAAATGATCCTACCTTCAAAATAAAAGCCTCTGGCATGATGTGAGTTTGGATCAAATCAATAGTTTTGTTAGTTTAGTCCAAATCAATGTAAATGTATAAATATCAATAGTTTTAAAGCTGCTGAGATCATTCAAACACTTTGATCCAGTCATTTGGATGTTGTCACATGTCAGGGTGGAGCAGCCATAAATACGAGGCTTTTATTGTGAAAATGCTGAGTGTGATGATCCAGAGGAGCCCATGGGGTGTTTGTGGCTGGATGCAAAGGTTTGTAGCTCTCCTTGTAAAGAGAAACAGCTTGAAGCTACAGAGGAGCGTCTGCAGAAGAAGACAGGGGAAAGAGGAAGAAGCTGAGGCCGCTGGAGAAAAGACAGGAAAAGGAAATCAGCTTCATTTGTTGGAGGCCGTTTGTTCATCACACTGAAATATTCCCACTTTAGAGACAGGAAACAAAGTGAAGTGTGGATTGATGTTTGTCTCCATGATTTGGGCCCTGGAGTCATTTCTTCATCTCCCACTTTAAGACATATTAATGTCAGCCTCACACGTCCCACAGTGGACACATTTCTATTTCTAGATGATATTTGGAGGATGCTCATGTGTTTCTCTGCTGTCACAGCTCTTTGTGATATTTGAGCGCAGCTGTAATGTTTGTGTGGTTAAAGCCACCAGACTCCACTGACAAAAACTCTCATTTTAGCCGGAGAACACGGGGCTGCTGTGGGACTTTGTGTTTGCAAAGGTTTCTATTGGAGGCATGTTTGCCTTTATTATATAGGTGCAGAGAGTAGACAGGAAAGTGGGGAGAGAGTGAGGGACACACAGGCACCTGTAGTAAGCCCCGCCTTCAGCCCACCTGCTCAGCCAGGTGAGCTATAGCGCTGCTTTAACATGTTGGTGTGATTGAGAGTGAATGAAAGTGAGTGATGGAGGCAGCAGGAAACTAACAGGCTGTTTGTTCTGAGAGGTCACATGACTGTTGTTCTCAGCAGAGTCTGATGATTTGATGAGACCATGAGAGCGGCTTCAGTTCCTCATCAGAAAGAGTCTGACAGAAGCTCCTCCCTCTGTACCCCAGTAGACTTCTATTAGACTGCTCCAGATTCCTGAGAGTTCACACAGAAAACTTTACAAACAGCCAAAGAAAAACTATTGAAAAGCTTCAAGATCACAAAGAGCTCTTTCACAGCACATATGAGCCATTAAGAAGTGCACATTTGTGTTTCCCACAGTCCATCATCCAATAATATCAAAGGACAAACTGTGAGGTAAAAAGCCTTCAGCTCTTTTTGAAGGAAGCAAAAAGACTTTGGTCCTGAGAGATGGTTCAAAACACAACTCAGACCTACCAAAGTATTATTTGTGCCAAACACATGAAGCCTTCAACTTTGTATGTGTCCAGTCAGTGTGGCAATAGAAGTCACTGTGAGGATTTTCAATGTGCTGTCAAAGAGCATCCAAACAATCAGGTGAGGATGAAGAGAATTAGTGTGGATGGACAGAAAATCCATATCCAGTGTGATTTAGGAGCAGCTCATATATAATGAGTGAAATGAAAGAAGAGCACAGACAGGAAGAACATGAGTGAGCAGACATTTTGGAGCTGCTGATCCACACAGGGCTGGATGGAAGGAGTGGGAGTCCATGATGGCTCAAAGTCTCTGATCTAACTCTTCCTGAGCCTCTCCCCCTGCCTCCTCTTTGGATCTTCTCCTCCTCTTCTTCCTTATCTGCCTCCTCCACCACTGCTCTCTCCTCCCTCATCTCCTCCTCAGCTGAACTGAAGTCAGGGCTGTAACATGAGGAAACGTGCAGAAATGACTGAGTCAGCATGTTGTTGAAGTGAGTTGAGTGATGGTGAGCAGATTAGATGTGCGAGCCTCCCTGTAGAGAAAAGCAGATCTTCTCCAGAGTTTCCCACCTCATGTTTTCCTGTGTCACAGCTGATTGTCACATCCTGGCTGTCACTAAATGAGTGGTCCAAAGGTGGAAGGAGGAGCACAGTTAGATTGTTCACCTCCTAACCTGTGAAATCAACCAGCTGAATGAAAAACACTGTGATCCTATGAGCTGCTATCAGGGCTGCTCCATTCTCAGGATTCTCATCTGGATGATTGAAGCAGATTATTGATGAAGTCAGCAAACAGCTTTCAAAATGGCTCTTTTTCCAGGGGAACTCCCTGAAATGTAAATCTCATTGGAATGAAGAAGAAGTCCAAAGGCGTGGTTAGGCCCAGACTTGTGGCTGTTTTCAATGTAAAGCCCATGTTGCAGGCAGCTGCTGCTCCTTACTGGCCCACAGCCTCCACTGATGGATGTGTCAGCTCACTTGTACTGTAGCCACGGGGAGAGCGATGGTGAAGCTGACAACCAGAGGTGTAGTGCTATTTGTTGAAGTAGCCCAGCTGTGCCATGGAAGCACAAGTTTCCAGAGATGATTGGACTGTGAGCAGAAATGATCCATGTTGGACTGAATTGAAGAACAGATCATAAAGTCCTCTGTGTGCCCAGCCCGTCTGTCTGAGCATCTTCATCAGTGTGCAGCTGATCTACAGCTAATGTGCTGATTGATGAGCAGCCTGTTCATGGTGATGATGAGAAACAGATTGGATTCAAAGCACAAATGAGTGAAAAAGGAGCAGCAGCCATGATAGAGCGAGTCCTCTGCTGACAGAAATAGTGGAGTGAAGGATTTGTGCAGCGTTTCTCTGTGAAAACAGCTGATTCAGATCAATGAGAGGAGGATGAAGGAGAAGCAGCATGTTTCTGATAGAAGCATCACTGCTGTGCTACAAACTGCTGGGACTGTGTGTGAATGTGTGACGGCTCAGCTGGAGGCAGGATTGGTCCAGAGGAGAGCTGCTTTATTCCAGACTAACTCTTCTAGAAAGCTGACATCTGTGTGGAACAGCTGACCTGCACCATGTGGAAAAGAACAGCAACATGATTCAGCGTCAGATCCTGACACATCCACGGATTCATCCCGTTACAGGAACTGTGCCACACGTGGCCTCTGTTTGTTCTGCATTGATGCTGCAGGGATTTCTTCAAGTCACTATAATATAGTGTCAGATGGACACATGAAGCTAACACGGCACATCTTTGTGAGTCTGCAGCATGTTGACACACATGTCAGTGTTGTACAGATCTGAGAGCAGCACAAACAAACTCCATCAAAGTGATTTGTGCTGTTGCAGAGCTGTGTGACTGCATTTGTCTTCATTATGGACACATTTCTACAAATGGGACTAAACATGTGACCCTCTGCACATCCATGGCTCAACAGTGCACCCATTGGCTGGATGCAGCTTGTATTGTGGCTCCTCCCCCTTAGCTTCAGGTCAGTTTAGCTGTGTTTCCTCCAAATCCCAGAATTCCTGAGGAGCAGGAATATGTGGGGCTGGGCTCTAAACACTCAGGGTGAGGACTGAGTGAAGAGCTACAGGACAAAGTTTCAGCGCTGCGCTCACAGCTTTGAGACGTCCAATCAGCAACTGGTCCTGATAACATCTCCCCTCTCCTTCCACATACATGAAGACTGCTAGAAGCAGCTATCAGCCACATCAGGCTCACATCATGCTTGCTATTAAACATGCTGCAGTCTGCAGTAAACTCCCTGCCACAAAGCTTTGAGTCTCCTCCAAATGCACCTGTAACAAGGTGACCTGCAGAAATAACTGTGTCCACGGGCAGAGTCACCAACACTCTGCACCAGAGCTAAACCTGCTTTGGAGCTAAAAAGCTGCTGTCAGGGTTTCCTGCAGAGCTTCAAATGTGGAGACTGAAAGCTGTGGACAGTTTCTGTGGCTGGATTATTTCATATGTGTTTGTTTCACTTTCAAAGGAAAGTGTTGGAATAAATCAGGTGTGTGACGCACACTTTACTGCAGATTGTTCTCAATGTAACACAAACAGCAATCAGAATGTGATTGATCCTGATGTGCTTGTTGCTTCTAGCAGTGTTGATGTATTTGCACAGAGAGGGGGAGATGTTATCAGAGTGTGTAAGTGATCAGATCTGATGCTGAATCATGTTCATGTACAGTCAGCTGATCCTCACAGTTCAGTTTGTAATCATGCAGCTCTCCTCTGATAAATCCTGAGCTCCACCTGAGTCTCAGTCCTCAGGACCTCACACAGTCCCAGCAGCTTCTATCAGCAGAGTTCTCCCTGATATCACAAACATATTGATCCTCCTTCAGCCTCCTCTCATTCATCTGTTTCCACAGAGAAACTCATCAGTGAAACCTGAGCTTACTGTGGATTATTCTGGTGGCTCCATCACTCTCTGCCTCACACGCCCTCATCTGCTGCTTTCCTCTGATTGGCTGCTCTGACAGAGTCATGATTGGCTGCATGTTTGTATAGAAAGCAGCACGTTGCTGGTAGATCAGCCATCAGCTCATGTTTGTGACTGCAGCATGGCACCAGTTTGCTCCTCGTGTTTCAGTCCCAGACTGACCTGCAGCTCTTTAGTAAATTCAGACAGCAGCTTTGTAACTGTTAGTAAATCTGACCATGAATATCATTATGACACCTCTGACCACTCATTCTGTCTTTATTGGCTTTCATACATGAAACACGCTTAAAGTCACCATTGAATCTAAACTGGATGAAAGCAGCTGTGAGTCACTGCAGCAGCTCTGTGCCAACAACCAACCAACACCTGGGTGGAGTCCCAGCTGAAGCTGAGAGACACTCAGAGATCAGCAGAGCACGTATGGAAGCGCAAGACGTACACAAGCTATGTTGAGCTTAGGATATGGCAAGTCTCGTATCGCAGCGATAACTGAGAGAGGTTCAGAGGGGTGAAGCACCTGTAAAAAGGGCTTGATGTTCAAACCGTATGAGAAAACTAGACCTGTAAGAAGCGGATTGTAAACCGCAATAAAGGAAAGTTAGCAAGAATAAACAAGTTGCGACTGAAGCAATGTCCAAAGATAGTTCATCTCAGCCTGTAGCGTTCCATCTGCGTCTATGTTACTCGTCACGCAGCAAACTGGCACACCAATTACAGACTGCGAATGTTGAGCGGCTCTGTGATCTGTCTTTTCATATTTGGGAGCTCAGCAGGTCCAGTGATCAAATGGGTTGATGAGGACGCTTCAGAAGCAACAGACAGTGTAAAGTGCTTAAAGGAACTTGAGCTGATTGTAGTAGATGGGGCGATCTGTATGCTTGCACACTTCTTAGTATTCTGGGCAAGACGAGGTTCAATTGGAAGCAAGCGAGTGGGCAGTTGTGAATCAGATGCCTGCATCAGACTTCCAACTTAAAGCAAGTGAACTTCAGTGGATGGACATCATGAATACACATGCTATGAGCTGATGCGTTATCAGTGGATGTGCCAGCAGTCCTTCGCTCCTCCACAGCTTGCACAAGAACGATCCGTAGTATGTTGGGTACGGGACATCAAGAAAAATCGGAGCTGCTCGTTAGGTTCTCCATTCTCATGCTCAGAACAGTATTAAGTGAAAGTTCTCACTGAGTGGTAATCGATGAGAACTGCAGATTAAGGCATGAGCTCAAAGGACCTGGGGGCATACGATATGTAACAGGAGGATAGCGCCCGTCACTGTTCATGTGAGCAGTCGTTCATGCTTTCATCTTGATGCGAGCTGAGATACCTCTTCGTTCTTCTGCCTCGGCATTCTTCAGCTGAATGTCTTGTGTCGCAGCAGACAGTTTAGTGATCTAAGGGCAGAATCTGATTAAGGGTTAGATAGAGTTTGTGTGTGAGGGGAGACACCAGTGTGTGACACGAGAAGATGTCTCCTGCTTCCCATGAAAAAGAAGTTGCGTCAAGCCTAGGCTAGCTGTTTGGATGATCACTTAAAATGATTAACAGAACCCAGTGATCGGAGACCGACACCGCCAAACGCCTAGTTCATACGAGCCCACAGTAGTGGACCACGTGTTGAAGCCCAATGATTTACACTAGACACTCATCGAGTGAGGCTCCTGCTTAATCACAGCGACTGATCCACAAAGAACCTGAGCGAAACATCTAAGTTCAGTCAATCTGATGGGTTAGAGTGGGAGTCTGACGATATGGAGTCGTTGTCACACTGTAACAAGCAGCATCAAGACTACCGTTCGGCCACCTAAGGGGGAGCATTTGAGGATTGTCTAAAATGTCCCAGAGCGTCGGGCCGGGAAAAGACAGAGCGCACGCCTCCTTTATTGTGAAATTCCTCACCATGGTAACTGAACACATCAGCTGGTCTGCAGCAGGTTCAGAGTTTGAGGCTCAAAGTGTCCCATTTTCACTGATTGTTTCCCGACGACATGCTTCACGTGTGATATGGATCCTCTGCTGAAGGAATCTGCTTTCTATCCACAACCTGTTGATCCGTGTCTGACTAACAGCAGCGCAGGAAGCCCTGCAGTTACAGAGAAACTGTCTGAGTCGCATTGTTGCTGCAGTTTACCTGCAACTGCTGTGAAGAAAAAGTCTCACTGTGTTTGTGTTTGGTCCTAATCTGCTGCCTGTCTGTTTGACATGCTGGATTTCCAGCTGATAGATGACAGATTAGAAACTGATCAGTCTATTGATCACACAATATTCCATCAATAGAACTGATTTGACTTTGATTTGTGTAACAAAGTGATTTCCACGTCTCCTTCATGATGTGACAGTGTCAGAGCTGAATGCACTTGTAGAGTATCATGTTTTTATGGCTCACATTTAAAGTGTTGCAGCTCTAATGTACAGCTGTCATATTAGAAATAGAAGCAGCTCTGATTTTAGTGCTCAAAGAAATCTATGAAGTGATGAATTCACACATGAACAGTTTTCTGCAGCGTTCCTCTCGGCCTTATTTGCAGCTCCACTCTTGTTTTTGCTCTAATAATTATTTCTCTCCATGAGCTGTTTCTCTGCCTGAAGGAGGCGCCACTCCATCGCTTCATTTAGTGCAGAACAAGAGTCACATGATGCTGCTCTGAACACCAATCACACTTTGTACAGCTCATGTTGTGTTTGTTGTCCTCTCAGTGTGTCAGGTGGAGGTGGAGGAGGGGGCGGAGTCTGTCCAGCTGCCCTTCAAAACCACACAAAACCTGCCTGAAGATGCTAGAGTGGAGTGGGGACGCTATGCAACAGCTGTAAACCGTATGATAATGGTTACCAGCCTGTATAAACAGCACCAGGTTTTACAGAGACCGAACGAAGATAAATAAGACCTGCTGAAAACTGGAGACCTCAGTCTGACCCTGAAACAGCCCACAGAGAGAGACAGTGGAGAATAATGGTGTGTAGTCTGGAGAATGGAGCATCATGAGAAGACAAAACAGTGCAGCTCAAAGTCAAAGTTTGTTTTGTTTGTGGGTGGGTTGTGGTGTTGTTGTGTTGTTGGTTGTGTGTGTGTTGCGGGGTCGCTGGGTGTGTGTGTGTGTGTGTGTGTGTTTTACTGTGTGTGTGTGTGTGTGTGTGTGTGTGTGTGTCTCTGACTGTCTTGTGTCTCCTCTGCAGGGAGAGTTCAGGTCCAGGATCAAACAGGGGACATCAGGAACAGAAGCAGCTCCATTGATCCGACTCCTCTGATGGCTGATCAATCAGTTTGATCTGTGTGTTCTTTGATTATTGATCAGTGATGTCAGAGTGGAGTCAGTGTGATGTTGTTGTTGTGTGTTTGAGACTTTTAGTGTCCATGAAGGTCTCTGCTGCCGTAGATCCTCTGAACTGTGACAGAGGTCTCACTCTGGAGGAAACTCTCAGCACTTTCCAGCAGCTCCTCCATCATGGAGGACGTTCCCTCACTGTAACAGGTGGAGGAGAGAGGAGAGGAAGCACAGGTGGATCCTCTGAGGAAGAGGAGCGTCCTACAAACCACATGATCACATGACCAGAGGACAAGCATGTGCAGAAACACATTAAAGTCAGCCTGTAAACACGTTTGTGTAAATTCTAGTCGTGTTTTTCTGTCACATTCAAATAAAAGCAGAGAAAGCAGAACAAATGCTGAAGCTGTCTGTGTGAAATAAAGGAGTTACAGCACAACCCACCCAAACACAACACTCACACCACCCACCACTACACACACACACCTCACCAACACTCAACACCACCACACACAACCACTCAACACCAACTCACAAACACCCACACACACATCACACACACACGCACACACACACACACACACACACACACACTCACACACACACACACACACACACACACACACACACACACATCTGTCTCCAGCAGCTGTCTGAGCTGCAGTCTGTATTGTGTGTGTAATATCTTCATGTTTCTAATATTACAGTTTTATCTTCAGGTGTAAAATCAGCTGCTCTGCTGTCTTCTCTCCTGATCCTGTGTGATTGATTCGATCCTGCAAACGCCACAAATTTCATTCCAGCTTTGATTTGAAAGCCAGCGAGTAAAAGGATCAGCGATAGTTTTCAGAGCGATGCCAAAGCTTGGGTTCCTCTCCTACAGCAGCTTTTCTTTCTTTCTCTCCCTGTGAAATACAGCAGCTGGACCTTTAGCTGCAACACACTGTGAGACAAACTGCACACAAACAGTTTGTGTGTTTGCTGATGTTTGTTGAGCTGATAGAAACGCTGCATTTGAAATTAGCTGACACTTCAAAAACGTTCCTCCCTTTATGCTCGCTGCTCTTCAGCAGGGCTAGCTAGATGCTAAAGTAGCGCTAACACAACTTACCTGCAGTCGTTCAGCTGTCGTCCCAAAAACATCTCAAATAAAAACATGGCCCACTTTAAGCCCTGACTGTGACTCACAGTTTGACTCTTTGGTCTCTTTTATGTGATTAATGAATGAACAGGATTTCCTTTCATGTGTTTCTGTTCAGGCTCAAATCGCTTTGATGTTTGACGGCTCGCACTGATGGAATAATAACTCCCCTCAAATGTGTTAAAGCTAAAGTAACCAGCCTGTTTGAACATGTAAGGAGTAGAAAGTACAGATACCTGTAAATCCTACTGAAGTACAGTAACAGAGTATTTGTACTTAGTTACTTCCCACCTCTGGCCCTACCGTTTTATCCCATATGACTAAAGCCAGGTAGGGGCTGGCTGGATTCAGCAGAGCAAACATCTAATGTAGTCGTGGGCTCACAAGTTTCTCTCTGAGTGCTGTCATGGTGTAGTTGCCATGGTGACACAAGGTTTGGCCCTGACCAAAGCGCTCGGCACAGACATGGTAGAGAAGGCCGTCACTAAACGATGGAGGCGGGGAAGCGAGACTCAGAGGGGTGAGGTATCCTGGTGTTACTGAGGAGAACTCTGCTCTCTCTTTCTAGTCCCTGTTATTTACTCACACTGTCCCATTTAAAGCAGCTGAATCCTCTGTGATGCTGTTCACACTAATATGGTTGGATCACGCTCACACTGACTCTGACTGTCAGCTCACTCTTGAACACACTGAGTTTCTGGGAGTCTGGCAGGTATAAGACCCTCTTCAGGAACTGACTCAAAGAAGAAAAAGTGGATGTTTTCATTTGATCGTCATTTTTCACTGGACGTGGGTGAAACTCCTGGATATCAAAGACATCCTGAGGATCACTGAAGTTAAACGGCTGAAAGTTTAAAGAGAATTGTAAAATGATAAGATGATGATTGACTCATAAGATTATCTGACAGGTCCTTAAAGTGGCCCCTTGGTGGAGCTCAGCAGGACGACAGGTGGCTGTGAGCTCATTTTAAAATCATCATAGAATAAACAGAAACATTAGCAGATGACGTTTGAAGGCTTTACATGTGTTGGATATGAATGTTTGGAGCCCAGATCATCATTGGTCTGGTTTCAGTGTGGATGCTTTTCTCCATGTTGGCCTGAGGGTGGTGCTGTTTAGCCTGTGCTGAGTATTTGTCACTATGCTGTGGGTGGAGTCAGTGATTGGCTGAAGGTGCCTTCTTTAAAGCGGGAACACTGGCTCAGCTTTCCTACCTCCTTCCTCCCAGCTGCACCACGCTGCATCAACAAGTGATTGTCTGTGTGTGGAAGAGTGATGCCATTGTACACACTGTAAATATCTTCTTCAGCTGTGTGGGTGGAGAAGCTTTTCTGTCAGGGAGGCGGTGTCCTTCTCACCTTCAGACATGAGATTAGAAAGAGAGAGAGTTCAGATCACAGTGCAGATATGAATGAATGAATCCGTGCTCGTCCTCACGGCTCCTGCATGCTTTTAAAAAAGTGTGTGTTCAGCTCTGATCTCCAATCTGTTCTTTTCTCTCTTTGTTTCCTGGGTTCATGATCATCATCACACCGTCTGAGGCTCCTAAATATCCACGTTTGCTTGTTTCACTTTCACACTCTGGGAGTCAAAGATGTTTCAGCTCCAAACTCACTGAGAGCTCCTCGTGCCCACCACGTGACCACAAACATCTTTGTGCTCACGTGCTGCTCGTGTCTGAGACGCTTTAGTTTGAAGGAGACAAACTGCAGACGCAGCATTTCCTGTTCCTGAGTGTAAACCTGAGCATTTAAAATGAGCTCCACAGGGAAGCTGTAGGTGACAGAGATGCTCACAGACTCACTGACGTTACAGTCTGTCAGCATCACGCAGTATCACAGACACACGGGAAGATTTAGTGCAAGTGCTGAGAGACACACAGCAGACATGTTGACTGGAAACATGTCAGACTGAAATAAAGCAGAAGCACATGTTAGCACATGCTAATATGATGTGGATGTGTTTAGTGTGGGAGCAGGACTCACCTGAGACACACCTGTGTGGATGCTGCTGCTTCCTGCTGTGTGCTGCTCTTTCTGCTGATTCAGCTTCTTCATCACGTCTGAGGCTCTGTCACAGTTTGTTTGTTAGTATCATCATGGACACAACACAAGCACATCTATGTGACATTTCCTATGATTGTGATTGATGTGGATGTAGAACATGTCACTATCTCATTGTTTAATAAAGTAAATGTTCCATTAGAAACACAGACAGTAGAATTATAAACAGAGTTTGAAACACGAGACATTTGATGGAAGTTTGACCTTATTTGACCTTGAAGAGCTCAGAGCTCCAAAATGGCTCTAAAGAGCATTATTAGCACTTTGACCTTCAGATCCATTGTATTATTATGTTTGATTCATTGATATTCTCTGAGATGTCCTTTCTAATGTGTGTCACACTGTTGAACAGTTTCTAAAATGTCCATAGTTTCCTTTATAAAGCAGTGCTCATGGAGAGTCCTGTATTAGAGGATGATGGTGGAGCAGACAGTCCATGGATCAGTTGAAGTTGCTGTCCTGTTGGAGGGATCAGATGTTTGAGGGTCTGAGATGTTTGATCCTCTCTACACTCTGAGCTCTGAACATCCAGAGAACTGCAGGCACATTTAAGGCAGTCCAGAAAGGTTTGTTGGACTTGGAGAACCAAAGTGTTTCCTGTAACAGACTCTTAGTGTTTGACTGAAGATGATCAGACTGTCATAGAGAGACTGTGGGCATCAAAGTCAGACTCGGCTTATTATTTTAATGTGTTTCAGTTACAGTTTGGTTCAATCAGCAGAACTACTCTGCTAGATTTAGGTTAGTTTAATAAAGTTTGGGGTTAAAGTCGACTCTTTCACAGGTGAAACCATGACTTAGTACAGTTTGTTCTTTAGTATAAACCATAAAGACAAATTTCATACATATCAAACTTACTTAACCCTCAATAGTAACTGACTCATCTCATACTTTACACACCCACTCTGTGTCTGTCATCAGTGGATTCACTGTTTCTCAGGTTTCAGTTAAAAGTTCACATTCTTTGTTCATGAGTCACAGAGAGTCACATGATGTCACAAAAGCCTGATTGGTCAGTTTGAGTGGAGTCCTGGACCAACATTAATTAGTAATTAAAAATCAGTGACCCGAATAAAATATGGAATATGTAAAGGAATGGAGACACATCAGTCTGTATGGACCTCCTGCTCTCATCACTGCACAGTTTTGCTGTTGACTGTGTTTTTTATTGTTTGTTGTCTTATGTTTGGAATTCAGAAATGTTCTCTGCCCTCAGTTTATCAAAACCTGTCTGTTGTTAAACTGATTTTTTGTGTGTGTAAACCAGAGTTTTTTTTAATACATTCTTATGTACAGTTATTAGCAAACTGTAATATAATGTCAAGACAGAGCCTCCCTTTGGTTAAAGAGGAAATGAAACCCTACATGTACTAACCACAGTTTACAGCATGAAGCCCACTCTAAACATGTGTGACTCTTTAAAACTGATGTTGCATGTTAAGCTGTGTGGATTTATTCCACAAGTCCACAGCACCATGTTAGCTTCTGTTCCTCTGCAATGACTTCATCCTTTGTTTCTGTGTTTGTGTTCATCGTGCTGCAGAAAGCTTGTAGAGGAGAGCTGCCGTGTTAGTGTGAGCAGCAGCTTCTCCTGCTCGTTGTTGTGGAGTTGCTGGCAGGTTAGTTACAGGTTGGTGATGTTGCTGTGGTCTAGTAGTTGGTAGTTCCTGGTGGTTCATGATTGAATTTAGGGAGCTTCAGTTTGTAGTTTAGGTCTCGGCTCTGCATGAAGTCACTTTATGGTTTCATTCCAAACTGAGACAATAAACTGTCTCCTCATATTTACCAGCTCCTCTCTGTCACTGCCCTCATCCTCACACACACCTGGGAATGTGACAACATACACATGTAAGCTGTGTCCCAATTCAGGGGCTGCACACTTTGGAGCGCGTGGCCTTCACGGTCTATCTGGGCCAGGTACTCCAAAGAGCGAACAGGGTGGAAGTGCGAGGCTCTGAAACAGAGGCGGAGCCAGACATTTGA